>NC_057808.1:270877372-270885372 GCF_018294505.1 Triticum aestivum | reverse complement strand
GTCGGTTTTCTCCGAAAAACCGTGCGTGTTTTTTAGAAAACCCCGGTTTTTTTATTAGATCGGTTTTTTTCGGTTTAGCCTATTTCGCGGACGTTCGTCCGTACATTCGTTTTAACGAACGGTTTTCGTCGTTTAACCGCAAACAGCGAACGTTTGTTCGTTAGCCTGTTCATCGGTTATTCTATTTCTCGGATTTTCCGCGATTATTTTCGATCGCGATTTCAGATATGTTTTTCGTTTTAATATAACTTTTCGCTCGTTTATCGGAATCAGGCGATTCAAGCGCCTAGAGTTTCGTACCGAAACCTTCTTTCTGTTTAACCAACTCAAACAAGTTTTTGCTACCGTAAAATTTGACTTAGGTCCAGATTAGTAAACGAAGCTTGTTTCTTTCGCCGTTTGAGTTTCGTTGCTTCGTTCGATTTGATTCTTTTTGCAAACTGGAGTTCTTAAGTTGAACTGTCTGGTTAGATCTTTTATTATGAGTTTTACCCATGCACCCTTGCTTGATTGCTTATGTATGTATTGTTTGTTTGCGATAGAGTACCCGGAGTGCGAAGCGTGCTACTACGAGTCTCTAGGTTTCACGGATCATCAGCAAGGCAAGTAACACTTTGATCATACCTCTTTACCACCCAGTTTTATTGCATTAGATCAATCCTCAAACTATTGCATGATTAGGATCTGATTAAAATGTGGGTTTTGGGAAGTAGTTGAGGTAGTACCTATTGCCCTGTTTATATCAAACCATTGGGAGTTACTTCTATGTTTGCTTATATTGCTATGCTATGCTCGTAGACGTGGATTGGGTTTGAGTGAATTTTTCCATGACAGATGTGAGATTGTTAATTAGTGGTTCAACTTAAGGTGGCTACTTTAATCAACATCTGGGTGGATTGAGGCACCTGGAGAACCCAGTGTTGCCTGTATTTTTGGATATCCCGGAGTACCCGTGTGATCATCCTATGGACCGCCACCCAGACTCAAAGGGATCATGAGATTTTTCATGCTAGAAACTTCAGTGTGCAGCCACAAGCTATTATGGGCTCTAGCATAGTTGAGTAGGTTACATGACCTGTTGAAGAGGTGGGCTAGCAGGTGTAGGGGAAAGTCGGTGTAACTGTCCACCCGGAGTAAAGAGTATTGTTTCTGAAAGACTGTGTCTCGGTCATCCGTTTCTCAAACACCATGTAGTGCGAGAAATCAAGCGGAGGCGATCGAGTCTTGTGGGGAAAAGTGCGCAAACCTCTGCAGAGTGTACAATCTAATCATGGTTAGCCGCGTCCCCGGTTATGGACATCTTGAGTATCTAGTTCTTGGATTATCATGTGAATCTCATCATCATGTTACTTAATTTAATTTGATTGGGTTAATCACGTTCTTAATTGGGATTGAGTTGGAGGTACCTTCTCAATGTTTAACAACCACCATGATAGTTAAATAAAACTTATTCCTTTGTGGTAGGGAAAAATTGGCTTTTCACAAAACTGTAACCATAGAGCTTTCCACCAGCCAAACATGCATGTAGTGATAGCATTATTCTGTTCATTACTCTCTATGTGTTACATTGCCAGCATATTCCATGTGCTGACCCGTTTTCGGGCTGTAACATATCATGTTGCAGACTTTCCAGACGACGAGTAAGGTGCCATAGGTCATGGTCTTATACTCAATGATGTCGTTGGAGTTGATGGACTCACTTTATCTTCCAAGCCTTCCGCTGTTATCGTTTTTAGATGGCCTTAAGCCGTATTTATTGTAATAAGTTCTCTTTTTGAGACATTCGATGTAATAAGTGTGTGATTGCTACTCTGTTATAAATCCTTCAAGTACTGTGTGTGTCAGCATTACCAATCCAGGGATGACACTGATGCAGAGAGACTAGACTGTTTGAGGTCTGGTCGCTACAAAGATGGTATCAGAGGACACGCTGACTGTAGGACACGACCACTAAGCTAAAGCCCTAGATTACTACTCTCTTCTCATTTCTGACTCCTCTCCTCTCTTCCACTCTTTTAGGATGGAGGATGCAAGGAACAAGTTCGCCCAACCGGATGAGGATACACCTTTTGGACGACACTTGATGGAAGTTACTAAGTACCTGAACATCGGAATACCAAGCTTCACCGGAACCTACAACGCCACACTACCAGAAGAGGAGCGCTGGATGATTCAAGTTCAAGTTCCAGGAAGGACGTTCATGCCAGTCACTGAGCCCATAGAGTTTTCCTTTGATGCACCAACCTGGAGTCTAGGAAAGAGCATGCAGCCCACATCACCATGGGACGTATTGGAGAAGTGTACCACAATGATCTCAAGCATACTATCTATCAGATTTGTGAGCGCCGAGACGAGCAATGGGAGATGATCAGTACCAGGAAGGATAGATCTATTGCAGCTTTCATTCAGGAGTTAAACCAGCACATTCGTCGCCAGGAGAACCAGATGTGCGCAGACATGATAGAACTGAAGAAGGCAAAGACAAGGATCATGGAACTGGAGGAAGAACTCAAGGCTACACGCAATGGATATGAGGAGGAAATCGCAACATTGTTGGAGAAGAATGACGACCTGATAAAGAAGCTAGGCGTTTTCATGGGAGACCCAGCACCAGGAGGAGATGATGACAATTCTACTTGCCCGGAGAACTACATCATCATCGACGACACCGACTCGGACCCCAGTGATGATGATTGGGAGGATGAAGCCGGAGCAGATATCATGGAGTCTTCGACTGAGCAATTTTTCTAGTAGACCACCAAATTAGTAGTAGTATTCCACCATGTATATAGTATAGTCCAAGCACTTTGTAACGATAGTTAGATCGATTGTATGCCTTGTTTGAATTGATTGGAGTGATATGATTGTGTTTGTCTCATGTGCATATGGGTAGTGTTTTCCCTCTAGACCTCATTCTATCCTATTTTCTCATCTTTTCTAAACCCATCAGATGCCTCCGAGACACGACACCGGATTTGCTTTCCCACCGGAGATCACTCAATTGATTCAGCAGTAGAATGCCTTGATGCAAGTGCTAGTTCAGAACCAAGGCAACAGCAACAACAACAACCCACCACCACCACCACCTGTTGATCACTTAGCCCGTTTTCTAAGGCTGAATCCGCCGGTGTTCTCCAGTAGCACTGAGCCGATTGTGGCAGATGATTAGCTCCGCAAGGTTGGAAGGGAGCTGACCACTGCAGGATGCACAGATGCAGAGAGAGTGCGTTTTGCCGCACATCAGCTTGATGGACCCGCAGCATCATGGTGGGAGAATTACACAGCCACTCACCCCATTGACACTGTCACATGGGGCCAGTTTCAGCAAGCTTTCCATACTGCCCATGTTTCAGCAGGAGCTATGGCCATGAAGAAGCATGAGTTTCGCAACTTACGCCAAGGAGGACGTACCGTTGGCCAATTCGTGGAGGATTTCAGTAAGTTAGCATGTTATGCCCCAGATGACGTTGCTACGGATGCAGCTAAGCAGGAGAAGTTTCTGGAAGGACTGAATGATGAGCTGAGCATGCAGTTGATGGTGGCAACTTTTAACAACTACCAGGAGTTGGTAGATAGAGCTCTCATGATTGAAGGGAAGCAGCAGCAGATTGAGAGTCGTAAGAGGAAGTATGGACAAGGAAAGTACAGTACATGAGCTCACCAGAAGCCTCGTTTTACCCCGAACTCGGGAGGACACCTTCAGCATAACCATCGAGGTCACAATCACAATGGAGGGAGCTCGCACAATCATAGTGGCCCCAAGAATGGCAATGGGAACGGAGGAAGCAACGGACAAAACCGTACCAACCCATCAACCCCAACCAAGAGGGATCTAAGCTACGTTACTTGTTTCAAGTGCCAGAAGACTGGACATTATGCCACTAATTGTCCGGAAGCTAAGAATGGAAATGGTAATGGAAGCTCGGGGAAGAAGCCGAACCCTTTCAACAGAGGACAAGTGAACCACGTTAATGTGGAGGAGGTTGAAGCACAGCCTGATGCAGTAATAGGTAAGTTTTTGGTTAAGTCATTTACTACAATCGTTCTTTTTGATACTGGTGCATCGCATTCATACATATCAAGGGGATTTGTGGATAAGTTTAAGTTGCCCACCAAAGTTCTTAGAACACCTATGTTAGTAACCTCGCCAGGAGCAGAGTATATGGCAAGCCAAGGATGTTTTCAGATGCCATTGGCCATAGGTAGGCATGTTTTCCCCTCAGACCTAATAGTTTTGGAGTCGCAAGGTTTGGATGTGATTTTGGGAATGGATTGGCTATCGATGTATGGAGGAAACATCGATTGCGCCAGTAAGACGATTTTGCTTACTACCCCAGAAGGAAGAAGGATTAAGTATGTATCCTGGCATGTGCCAAAGAGGACTCAAGTGAATTCCTTATCAGGAGTTGTACAGGAGGAAGTGCCAGTGGTGAAGGATTTCCTTGACGTATTTCCAAAGGAGTTGCCTGGCATGCCACCGGATAGGGACATCGAGTTTTTGATTGAGATTTTGCCAGGCACTGGGCCAATATCTAAGAGACCGTATAGGATGCTCGCTAAGGATTTGGATGAAATTAAGAAGCAGATTAAGGAGTTACTGGATAAAGGATATATTCGCCCAAGTTCATCACCTTGGGGATCACCCGTACTTCTAGTGGAGAAGAAAGATGGATCGTTGAGGATGGTTGTTGATTATCGTGGATTGAATGAAGTAACAATCAAGAACAAGTACCCACTGCCGATGATCAATGATCTGTTTGACTGACTACAAGGAGCTGAAGTATTTTCCAAGATTGATTTGCGATCAGGATACCACCAGTTGAAGATTCGAGAGCAGGATATACCCAAGATAGCTTTTACCACAGGGTATGGGCTATATGAGTACACCGTTATGTCATTTGGCCTGACTAACGCACCCGCCTATTTCATGAACATGATGAACAAAGTGTTTATGGAGTTTTTGGATAAGTTCGTCATAGTGTTCATTGATGATATTCTGGTCTATTCGAAGAATGAAGAAGAGCATAAGGAGCATTTGCGTTTGGTACTTGGAAAGCTCAGAGAACATCAGTTATATGCCAAGTTCAGCAAGTGCGAGTTTTGATTAAAGGAAGTTGGATTCCTTGGACATGTTCTATCCGGAGAAGGAATAGCAGTAGATCCCACCAAGGTTAACACTGTGACAAATTGGAAGTCACCCACGATAGTTGGAGAAATCCGGAGTTTTCTTGGACTCGCAGGATATTACCGGAGATTCATCGAGAATTTCTCGAAGATTGCAAAGCCTATGACGGAGTTGTTGAAGAAGGACACCAAATTCAATTGGACTGAGGAATGTGAGGCTAGTTTCCAGGAGTTGAAGAAACATTTGGTTACAGCGGCAGTGTTGATTTTGCCAGATCAACGCAAGGATTATGAAGTATATTGCGACACTTCTCGTCGAGGACTTGGAGCAGTGCTAATGCAGGAGGGAAGAGTTGTTTCATATGCCTCACGACAGCTTAAACCCCATGAGTTGAATTATGCTACACATGATTTGGAGTTAGCAGCCGTAGTGCATGCGTTGAAGACGTGGAGACATTTTCTCATCGGAAACCATTGTGAGGTGTACACGAATCACAAGAGTTTGAAGTACATTTTCACGCAGAAGGAGTTGAATCTCAGGCAAAGGAGATGGTTGGAGCTCATTAAGGATTATGATATGAGATTGCATTATCACCCAGGGAAGGCTAACGTAGTAGCCGATGTGTTGAGCCGCAAGAGCCATGTCAACACACTCATGACCGAAGAGTTCCCCAAGGAGTTAGCAGAGGATCTTCGCGAACTATGTTTGGAAATAATTCCGAGAGGCTATGTAGCAGCATTGGAGATTCAGTCTACTTTGATGGATAAGGTCAGAGAAGCTCAGAAGACTGACAAGGAAATTGCCGAGATTAAGGGAAGGATGAGTAAAGGAAAAGCCAAGGGATTTCGTGAGGATGAGCACGATACCTTATGGTTTGAGGACCGCGTTTATGTGCCCAATGATCCGGAGATCAGGAAGTTGACCTTGCAAGAGGCCCATGATTCGCCATATTCGATTCACCCAGGAAATACCGAGATGTACCTGGATTTAAAGGACAGTTTCTGGTGGACCGGAATGAAGAAGGATATTGCGGAGTATGTAGCAGTTTGTGATGTATGCCAAAGAGTAAAGGCAGAGCATCAGAAGCCAGCAGGATTGCTACAACCATTGCCGATACCTGAATGGAAGTGGGATAAGCTAGGCATGGATTTTATCACAGGATTGCCCAGGACTCGTTTAGACTATGACTCGATATGGGTTGTAGTCGATCGTTTGACGAAGGTAGCTCATTTCATCCCAGTAAAGACCACTTATACAAGTGCTAAGTTGGCAAAGATATACATGACCAGGATCGTATGTCTGCATGGAGTTCCGAGGACCATTGTATCAGATAGAGGAACCCAGTTTACTTCAAAGTTTTGGAATCAATTGCATGAAACTTTGGGTACCAGGCTAGAGTTCAGTACAGCCTTTCATCCACAGATAGACGGACAGACCGAGAGAGTCAATCAGATTTTGGAGGACATGCTGAGAGCTTGTGCGCTAGATTATGGATCTAGTTGGGACGACAATTTGCCGTATGAAGATTTCTCTTACAACAATAGTTATCAATCCAGTTTGAAGATGGCCCCTTTCGAAGCTCTATACGGAAGGAGGTGCAGGACACCGTTGTTGTGGGATGGGGTTGGAGACCGCCAGTTGTTTGGACCAGATTTGATTAAAGAGTCTGAACAGAAGGTGAAGTTGATTCGCGATAGGATCAAGGTAGCCCAGGCCAGGTAGAAGAGTTATGCGGATTCTAAACGCAAGGAGACAGTTTACGAAGTCGGAGACAGAGTGTATCTTTGAGTATCACCACTTCGAGGAGTGAAGCGCTTTGGAGTTAAAGGAAAGTTAGTGCCACGTTTTGTAGGACCATACAAAGTTTTGGAGCGTATGGGAGAAGTTGCTTACAAGTTGGAATTGCCCGAAGGATTGTCGGGAGTTCACGATGTGTTCCATGTTTCTCAGCTGAAGAAGTGCCACGCAGAGATGGCTGAGATACCACTGAGAGATACAGTGCCACTGGAAGCGATTCAGCTGGATAGCGATTTGACCTATGAGGAGAAACCAGTCAAGATTCTCGAATATGCCAGTCGAGTAACCCGCAGCAAGGTTATCAAGTTTTGCAAAGTTCAGTGGAGTCACCATACCAAGGATGAAGCCACCTGGGAGCGAGAGGAAGATCTAGGGAAGGACCACTCTCACCTATTTTCTAGCCAACCCGAATCTCGAGGGCGAGATTCATCTTAAGGGGGGTACGTTTGTAACATCCCAAATTTTCAATTTGGAATGTTATACATTAGATCATCATGCATAACATATTTTATTGCATTTTGTTTTGCGATCCTAGAAATTCTACGCAACTCAAGGACCCACGGAGAGAGTTGGGGATTTCATTATTTTCATATTTGGGTTTTCTCAAATTTTCAAAATAGGATCATTTGTTTTAATTATTTTCTCTCCGAAAATATTTCTTATCAAATATATGAGAGGGGATAAAATGACTTCTCCACAAATAATGAAATATTGGAGGAAAAATATTAAAAACAAATATTTGATTTTATTGGGGTTTTATTTGATTTTATTTGAATTAGGAAAATATGCGTTTTTTCATAATTGCATTTTAGGCCCAAATAAATGTTCATCTTGTCCGGCTTATTTTTAGAGGACGGGGAAAATTTATTTCGGGATTTTTGTAGTCTGTTTAGTATTTCTTTTCTTTCTTTTCTGCACGTCCAAATAAAAAAAACGAACCGACCTACCGGGCCGTGTCCGGCTAGGACTCTGGCCCGGCCGGCCTTTATAAGCCACGAGGCCGCCCCGCCAGCCCAAGCCGCCCGCCCTGCGAAACCCTAGCGCCACCGCCGCCGAACCGCCCCGCCGCCGCCGGTTC
>NC_057808.1:270871480-270877234 GCF_018294505.1 Triticum aestivum | reverse complement strand
ACCGCCGCCGCCGTCGGTTTTCTTTGGAAAACCGTGTGTGTTTTTTTAGAAAACCCCGGTTTTTTTATTAGATCGGTTTTATTTTTTCGGTTTAGCCTATTTCGCGGACGTTCGTCCATACGTTCGTTTAACGAGCGGCTTTCATCGTTTAACCGCAGACAGCGAACGTTCGTTCATTAGCCTGTTCGTCGGTTTTTCTTTTTCTCGGATTTTCCGCGATTATTTTCGATCGCGATTTCAGATCTGTTTTTTGTTTTAGTATAACTTTTCGCTCGTTTATCGGAATCAGGCGATTCAAGCGCCTAGAGTTTCGTCTGAAACCCTCTTTCTGTTTAACCAACTCAAAGAAGTTTTTGCTACTGTAAAAGTTGACTTAGGTCCAGATTAGTAAATGAAGCTTGTTTCTTTCGCCGTTTGAGTTTCGTTGCTTCGTTCGATTTGATTCTTTTTGCAAACCGGAGTTCTTAAGTTGAACTTTCTGGTTAGATCTTTTATTATGAGTTTTAACCATGCACCCTTGCTTGATTGCTTATGTATGTATTGTTTGTTTGCGATAGAGTACCCGGAGTGTGAAGCGTGCTACTACGAGTCTCTAGGTTTCACGGATCATCAGCAAGGCAAGTAACACTTTGATCATACCTCTTTACCACCCAGTTTTATTGCATTAGATCAATCCTCAAACTATTGCATGATTAGGATCTGATTAAAATGTGGGTTTTGGGAAGTAGTTGAGGTAGTACCTATTGCCCTGTTTATATCAAACCATTGGGAGTTACTTCTATGTTTGCTTATATTGCTATGCTATGCTCGTAGACGTGGATTGGGTTTGAGTGAATTTTTCCATGACAGATGTGAGATTGTTAATTAGTGGTTCAACTTAAGGTGGCTACTTTAATCAACATCTGGGTGGATTGAGGCACCTGGAGAACCCAGTGTTGCCTGTATTTTTGGATATCCCGGAGTACCCGTGTGATCATCCTATGGACCGCCACCCAGACTCAAAGGGATCATGAGATTTTTCATGCTAGAAACTTCAGTGTGCAGCCACAAGCTATTATGGGCTCTAGCATAGTTGAGTAGGTTACATGACCTGTTGAAGAGGTGGGCTAGCAGGTGTAGGGGAAAGTCGGTGTAACTGTCCACCCGGAGTAAAGAGTATTGTTTCTGAAAGACTGTGTCTCGGTCATCCGTTTCTCAAACACCATGTAGTGCGAGAAATCAAGCGGAGGCGATCGAGTCTTGTGGGGAAAAGTGCGCAAACCTCTGCAGAGTGTACAATCTAATCATGGTTAGCCGTGTCCCCGGTTATGGACATCTTGAGTATCTAGTTCTTGGATTATCATGTTAATCTCATCATCATGTTACTTAATTTAATTTGATTGGGTTAATCACGTTCTTAATTGGGATTGAGTTGGAGGTACCTTCTCAATGTTTAACAACCACCATGATAGTTAAATAAAATTTATTCCTTTGTGGTAGGGAAAATTTGGCTTTTCGCAAAACTGTAACCATAGAGCTTTCCACCAACCAAACATGCATGTAGTGATAGCATTATTCTGTTCATTACTCTCTATGTGTTACATTGCCAGCATATTCCATGTGCTGACCCGTTTTCGGGCTGCAACGTATCATGTTGCAGACTTTTCAGACGACGAGTAAGGTGCCATAGGTCGTGGTCTTATACTCAGTGATGCCGTTGGAGTTGATGGACTCACTTTATCTTCCAAGCCTTCCGCTGTTATCATTTTTAGATGGCCTTAAGCCGTATTTATTGTAATAAGTTCTCTTTTTGAGACATTCGATGTAATAAGTGTGTGATTGCTACTCTGTTATAAATCCTTCAAGTACTGTGCGTGTCAGTATTACCGATCCAGGGATGACACTGATGCACAGAGACTAGACTGTTTGAGGTCTGGTCGCTACAAAAGGATCCACTCTTAGCAACAAAGATCTTGCCTTCGGATCTATGATAGAAGGTGTACCCAACAGTTTCTTTTGGGTATCCTATGAAGACGCACTTCTCCGATTTGGGTTCGAGCTTATCAGGTTGAAGTTTTTTCATATAAGCATCGCAACCCCAAACTTTAAGAAACGACAGCTTGGGTTTCTTGCTAAACCACAGTTCATACGATGTTGTCTCAACGGATTTTTAGACGGTGCCCTATTTAACATGAATGCAGCTGTCTCTAATGCATAACCCCAAAATGATAGTGGTAAATCGGTAAGAGACATCATAAATCACACCATATCTAATAAAGTACGGTTACGACGTTCGGACACACCATTATGCTATGGTGTTCCATGTGGCATGATTTTGTGTAACTATTCCACATTGTTTTAATTGAAGGCCAAACTCGTAACTCAAATATTCGCCTCCGCGATCAGATCGTAGAAACTTTATTTTCTTATTATGATGATTCTCCACTTCACTCTAAATTTCTTTGAACTTTTCAAATGTTTCAGACTTGTGCTTCATTAAGTAGATATACACATATCTGCTTAAATCATCTGTGAAGGTCAGAAAATAACGATACCCGCCACGAGCCTCAACTCTCATCGGACCGCATACATCAGTATGTATTATTTCCAATAAGTTAGTGGCTCGCTCTATTGTTTCGGAGAACGGAGTCTTAGTAATCTTGCCTATGATGCATGGTTCGCAAGCATCAAGTGATTCATAATCAAGTGATTCCAAAATCCCATCAGCATGGAGTTTCTTCATGCTCTTTACACCAATATGACCTAAACGGCAGTGCCACAAAACAAGTTGCACTATCATTATTAACTTTGTATCTTTTGGCATCAATATTATGTGTATCACTGTGATCGAGATTCAGTAAACCATTTACATTGGATGTAATACCATAGAAGGTTTTATTCATGTAAACAGAACAACAATTATTCTATGACTTTAAATGAATAACCGTATCGCAATAAACATGATCCAATCATATTTATGCTCAACGCAAACACCAAATAACATTTGTTTAGTTCCAATACTAATCACGAAGGTAAAGGGAGTATGCGATGGTGATCTTATCACACATCGTCACCTCGCCCTCAACTAGTCTTTTGTTCATTTTGTAACTCCTGTTTCAAGTTACTAATCAGAGCAACTGAACCAGTATCAAATACCCAGGGGCTACTATGAACACTAGTAAAGTACACATCAATAACATGTATATCATATATACTTTTGTTCACTTTGCCATCCTTCTTATCCGCCAAGTATTTGGGGTAGTTCTGCTTCCAGTGACCATTCCCTTTGCAGTAGAAGCACTCAGTTTTAGGCTTAGGTCTAGCTTTGGGTTTCTTCATGGGAGCAGCAACTTGCTTGCCGTTCTTCTTGAAGTTCCCCTTCTTCCCTTTGCCCTTTTTATTGAAACTAGTGGTCTTGTTAACAATCAACACTTGATGCTCTTTCTTGATTTCTACCTCTGCAGCTTTTAGCATCGCGAAGAGCTCGGGAATTGTCTTATCCATCCCTTGCATATTATAGTTCATCACAAAGTTCCAGTAACTTGGTGATAGTGACTAGAGAACTCTATCAATCACTATCTTATCTGGAAGATTAACTCCCACTTGATTCAAGTGATTGTAGTACTCAGACATTCTGAGCACATGCTCACTGGTTGAGCTATTCTCCTCCATCTTGTAGGCAAAGTACTTGTCAGAGGTATCATACCTCTCGACTCGGGTATGAGTATGAAATACCAATTTCAGCTCTTGGAACATCTTATATGCTCTATGGTGTTTCAAAACATTTTTGAAGTCCCGGTTCTAAGTCGTAAAGCATGGTGCAATAAACTATCAAGTAGTCATCATACTGAGCTTGTCAAACGTTCATAACGTTTGCATTTGCTCCTGCAATAGTTCTGTCACCTAGCGGTGCATCAAGGACATAATTCTTCCGTGCAGCAATGAGGATAATAATCAGATCACGGACCTAGTTCGCATCATTGCTACTATCAACTTTCAACTTAGTTTTCTCTAGGAACATATCATAAATAAAACGGGGAAGCTATACGCGAGCAATTGATCTACAACATAGATATGCAAATACTATCAGGACTAAGTTCATGATAAATTTAAGTTCAATTAATCATATTACTTAACAACTCCCACTTACATAGACATCCCTCTAGTCATCTAAATGAGCACGTGATCCATACACTACAGGAATCAGCTACTTTGTCGTCTGCCACGGCGGACGGCAAAAGGCTCCGGCAAAGTAGGCTACGGCAAAGACCTACTTTGCCGTCTGCTTTCGGCGGCTGACGGCAAAGGCGCCTTTGCCTTCTGCCGCGGACGGCAAAGAAGCGGACGGCAAAATGAGTAGTGTTAGTGTCCGTTAGGTGGCTAATGGCAGCCTTTGCCGTCCGCCAGCTGACGGCAAAGGCTGCAGGATCTTTGCCATCTGTTGGCAGATGGCAAAGAGACCAAACAGGCATTAATTCTGTTTCTTCTTATATCAATTCATTTTCACAGAAAATCAAACACAGATATATATATGACCAATATAGCATATCCAACACATATTACCAATACTCATGAACACATATATATCCAACACATGTTACCAATATATAGTCATGAACACATATATATCCAACACATATCCAACAAATATTACAAGGAATGATCTAAAACTAAATATCTATTTTCCTAAAAAACTATCTTATTACTAAGATCTTCTCTGGATCTTCTTCTTTTCTTCCAACCTGCATAACAAAAACACTAAGAGAGAGAGAATGGGTTAGGAGTAGAAATGTAGCATTTCACTTGGTGAAATGCAATGCTGTAGGAGCCAGTACTTGAGATCAAGATAATCTTAGTTAAGATCCTGATTTTCAAAGTGATCTTAATTATAAAGCCAAATAGAGTAAACCAATACCAAAGAGCCAAAGGAGAGAACCAGCCAAGGACCCAATCAAGAAGCCACCACAATTAGCTAAGAACAAGTAAAATAACTAAGAACAAGTGAGTATCCGTTCATGAGTAAAGTAACTGACCAAAGTAACAACTCCAGGATCAACTAAACAGAACAGAGCAGTACAGGAGTATATATAGTTCACAAATACACATAGATGGTCACTGACCAAAACCCTGACGCAGCAAGAATCCATCACAGAGAGCTCCAATACAAGT
Organism: Triticum aestivum; assembly: GCF_018294505.1. NCBI lineage: Eukaryota > Viridiplantae > Streptophyta > Magnoliopsida > Poales > Poaceae > Triticum > Triticum aestivum. Next base: position 270,872,086 of record NC_057808.1, on the reverse strand, counting down.
TGATGCTCATCTACAGCAGCTAACCACAGCTAATAGAGCCTCACATCCAACAAGGTCAAGAGCTAGAGCTATGCATTAGAGAGATCAGGAGGGGAGCAAGGAGAAGCTCACCAAAAGGAGTTGTAGCCGAAGTAGGATGCAGCCACACCATCACTATGGTGTGACCAGCATCACAACCAACACCACCACAACAAGCCGGAGCTTGCCAGAGAGCACCACAACGGCGGCACCAGTGAGAGCACGGGCACGAAGGCGCCAACCAGGGGCACCGTAGCACGGAGGCGCCACCCAGGGGCACCACCGCGCCACGGCACATCCAGCACCGCCGGAGGATCCTCACGGCGACCGGACCTAAATGTGGTCCGTGCACTTTGGTTGCACATGCCAAATCAGTGGTGAGAAAGAGAGGGATGGATGTGACGAGGAGGAGTGAAGAGACTCAGCTGAGTCACCGGAGCAACACCGGAGCCACGCCGGCAATGTGGTGGCCGAAACCCTAGCCGCAGGGGAGGGTCACGCGTGGTCGCAGGAGGACGCAGTGGGGCGGGTGGGCCGGCGACGTGGGCGGCGCCGGGCGGCGCGTGGTGGGGCGTCGATGGGTGGGGT
>NC_057808.1:270660931-270871006 GCF_018294505.1 Triticum aestivum | reverse complement strand
GAGAGAGGGAGAGAAGAGATAACGGGCGGGGGGGCGGTGGGTATGGATCTGGTTTGCCGTCCGCCGTTTTGTCTCTTTGCCGTCTGCTAGCAGACGGCAAAGAGGGGGCGTTTTTTCCCGTAAACGGCTCGTTAGTGGGGGGCCACCTCTCTCTTTGCCGTCCGCCAGCTGACGACAAAGATTCTTTGCCGTCTGCCAGCTGATGGCAAAGATTCTTTGCCGTCCGCCAGCTGACGGCAAAGAAGTGACTGGTGGCAAAGGCCTGTTTTGCCGTCTGCCATTTCTTTGTCGTCTGCTTTTGGGTAGCTGATGGCAAAGACCTTCTTTGCCATCTGCTAGCAGACGGCAAAGAGCTGGCAGATGGCAAATTAGCTGATTCCAGTAGTGATATCAACTAAACCATGTCCGATCATCACGTGAGATGGAGTAGCTTTCAATGGTGAACATCACTATGTTGATCATATCTACTATATGATTCACGTTCGACCTTTCGGTCATAGTGTTCCAAGGCCATATCTGCATATGCTAGGCTCGTCAAATTTAACTAGAGTATTCTGCATGTGCAAAACTGGCTTGCACCCATTGTATGTGAACACTGAGCTTATCACACCCGATCATCACGTGGTGTCTCAGCACGAAGAGCTGTCGCAACGGTGCATACTCAGGGAGAACACTTATACCTTGAAATTTAGTAAGGGATCATCTCATAATATTACCGTCGTACTAAGCAAAATAAGATGCATAAAAGATAAATATCACATGCAATCAAAATATGTGACATGATATGGCCATCATCATCTTGTGCCTTTGATCTCCATCTCCAAAGTACCGTCATGATCTCCATCGTCACCGGCATGACACCACGATATCCATCATCTTGATATTTATCAACGTGTCATCACATGGTCATCTCGCCAACTATTGCTTTTTCAACTATTGCTATCGCATAGCGATAAAGTAAGGCAATTATATGGCGCTTTCATCTTATGCAATAAAGAGACAACCATAAGGCTCCTGCCAGTTGCCGATAACTTTAACAAAACATGATCATCTCATACAACAATTTATATCTCATCACGTCTTGACCATATCACATCACAACATGCCCTGCAAAAACAAGTTAGACACCCTCTACTTTGTTGTTGCAAGTATTGCATGGCTGCTCTGGGCTTCTAGCAAGAACCATTCTCACCTACGCATCAAAACCACAACGATTTTTCATCAAGTGTGTTGTTTTAACCTTCAACAAGGACCGGGCATAATCAAACTCGATTCAAATAAAGTTGGAGAAACAGACACCCGCTAGCCACCTGTGTGCGAAGCACGTCGGTAGAACCAGTCTCATGAACGCGGTCATGTAATGTTGGTCCGGGCCGCTTCATCCAACAATACCGCCGAATCAAAGTAAGACGTTGCTGGTAAGCAGTATGACTATTATCGCCCACAACTCATTGTGTTCTACTCGTGCATATAACATCTACAAATAGACCTGGCTCGGATGCCACTGTTGGGGAACATAGTATTTCAAAAAAATTACCTACGATCATGCATGATCTATTTAGGAGATGCATAGCAATGAGACGGGAGAGTGTGTCCACGTACCCTCATAGACCGAAAGCGGAAGTGTTTAGTAACGCGGTTGATGTAGTCGAACGTCTTCGCGATCCAACCGATCCAAGCACCGAACATACGGCACCTCCGCGTTCAGCACACGTTCAGCTCGATGACATCCCTCGAGCTCTTGATCTAGTTGAGGATGGGGGAGAGTTCCTTCAGCACGACGGCGTGGCGACGGTGATGATGATGTTACCGGCGCAGGGCTTTGCCTAAGCACTACGACGATATGACCGAGGTGTGTCACTGTGGAGGGGGCACCACATACGGCTAAGAGAATATCTGTTGTGCCTTTGGGGTGCCCCTCTGCCCCGTATATAAAGGAGGGGAGGAGGAGGCTGGCCAACAAGGGGAACACCAGGGAGAGGGGAGTCCTACTAGGACTCCAGTCCTAGTAGGATTCGGCCCCACCCTTTTTTCCTTCTACAGGAGGGGGAAAAGGGGAAGGAGAGGGAGTAGGAGAAGGAAAGGGGGTGGCGCCCCCTTCCCAAGTCCAATTTGGCCTCCTCCCTTGTGGGGGGCGCACCAGCCCTTTGTGTGCTGGTCAGCCTCCCTCCTATGGCCCATAAGGCCCATATCTTTCCCCGGGGGGGTTCCGGTAACCTCCCGGTACTCCGAAAAAATGCCTGAATCACTCGGAACCATTCTGATGTCCGAATGCAACCTTCCAATATATGAATCTTTACCTCTCAAACATTTCGAGACTCCTCGTCATGTTCGTGATCTCATCCGAGACTCCGAACAAACTTCGGTCATCAAATCACATAACTCATAATACAAATCGCCTTTGAACGTTAAGCGTGCGGACCCTACGGGTTCGAGAACTATGTAGACATGACGGAGACACATCTCCGGTCAATAACCAATAGCGGAACCTAGATGCTCATATTGGCGCCTACATATTCTACGAAGATCTTTATCGGTCAAACCGTATAACAACATAAGTTATTCCCTTTATCATTGGTATGTTACTTGCCCGAGATTCGATCGTCGGTATCATCATACCTAGTTCAATATTGTTACCGGCAAGTCTCTTTACTCATTCTGCAATGCATCATCCCATGACTAACTCATTAGTCACATTGCTTGCAAGGCTTATAGTGATGTGCATTACCGAGAGGGCCCAGAGATACCTCTCCGATACACGGAGTGACAAATCCTAATCTCGATCTATGCCAACCCAACAAACACCTTCGGAGACATCTATAGAGCATCTTTATAATCACCCAGTTACGTTGTGACGTTTGATAGCACACAAGGTATTCCTCCAGTTTTCGGGAGTTGCATAATCTCATAGTCAGAGGAACATGTATAAGTCATGATGAAAGCAATAGCAATAAAACTAAACGATCATTATGCTAAGCTAACAGATGGGTCTTGTCCATCACATCATTCTCTAATGATGTGATCCTGTTCATCAAATGAAAACACATGTCTATGGTCAGGAAATATAACCATCTTTGATTAATGAGCTAGTCAAGTAGAGGCATACTAGGGACACTCTGTTTTGTCTATGTATTCACACATGTACTAAGTTTCCGGTTAATACAATTCTAGCATGAATAATAAACATTTATCATGATATAAGGAAATATAAATAACAACTTTATTATTGCCTCTAGGGCATATTTCCTTCAAGAGGTGGGTGAGGAGGAATATGAGTGGTGTCGTGCGGTTTAGACGGCATCAGAACCCTACATAAATAGGTGCGACCAGGCCAGGTGAAGGGACGGGAAGCCAACTTCAATACAATGCAACTGTCGGAATAGGCTTCTTGGTCACTGCATCGGCATTCGAATGGAGCCACCTCTCATTTGGTCGTGTCACGCTGACCGGCATCGATGCACGGAAACCGCTTGACGTGAAGAGGGTTTTGGGTGGTACCAAGGTGGAGGAAGTGTATGTGGCACAAGTCCGGACGCCCACAAAGCTCCCCACAGTTTACGCCTAGTTTGCAGGAAAACAGACATGCAGACCGGTTTGCAGAGCAATGGGGTACCGCGTTGGATGGCAAACTGCGTCTGCACCGCTCGGTCAGGACAACTACGAATGGTTTGAGCATCCGCGTTGGAGATCTCCTATGCTTGGCTAGTGTCGCCTCCCCAGGAGGTTTGTCTTCCTTCCTCGATGGGAGCTGGAGTGCAAAAGAAAGCAAAGGATTTGAAGACGTAGTCAGCCGGCTGGCACTAACTTATCTTTGCAATAGCCAATTTCTTCTTCTTACGCATCAATCATACAACCCAAGACTGTGCCACAAATATACACCACAAAACTCTACATTTAGCCCCATGTAAAGGGGAAACGAGATCAAGAACATCATGGCTTTGCTTGTTCCAGTTATGACTCGCACCCTCGCAGATGCAGCTCCACGTAAAATGGGCTATTGAACAGGAAAAGAGTCTTGTGAATGTTGGTAGGGGTAAGGAGTCTCTTAATAAGCATATGGTTAGCGTCTTTCAATAGTATGCATAAAGCACATTTGATACTAGGAGGCCCTTGATGCTTGTGAATGTTGGTAGGGGTAAGGAGTCTCTTAAGAAGCAGTTGTCGTAGTCTTTAATATATTTTTAAAGGCATATGGACTAGCCAAAGCAACTTATCATGCACGATAGTTGGACCCTATGAAAGCTTGACCTATAAAAGCATCTCAAAACTATGTACAACAGTTTGGTGCCCTAAAGACGATTATAGGTGATGAGAGAGAAGGTGTCTGGTCATCAATTTTTTTTTGCTATAACAGATGCCCTAAGAAACAAGAGTATATGTGATGAGAGAGAATGTTTTTGTTGCGTGCTCACAACAAGGGTTAGTTGCACTAGCATTATCAATTAGCACAAAAGGATGACAAACTGAAATCTCTTTAGTTAGTTTTTCTTGGAGTTGATCATGAGACTCCAAGAGATTTGAGTGAGCACTCTTCAAGGCCTGTTGAGCCTGTTTAAGTATCTCATGATCCTCAAGGAGTCTAGCATGGCCAACACCAAGCTCATCATTTTTAGTTTTGAGTGCAACAACAATGGCTTGATCATGATATTTCTTTATTTTAGCAAGGTCAATATTTCGTGTCTCCTCAAGAGCAAGAGAAAGATCCGCAATCTCATAGGCATACTCATGAATATGCCATTCCATCTTCACGATGGTCTTATCTTGAGATTGAAGAAGCACATTTGCTTCCCCAAGTTGTTCCAAGAGCGCATCAAAATTCCAATTGGTTTTTCCCTTGATCTTGGACATGAACATGTGCAACCCATTCTCCTCTCGCATTTCCTCCACGTTATTCTCCACACAATTCATGAGAGATGGGTTAGTTGATATGAAGGGCTTGGTGGGAGGAGTTACTTTAAAGGCCTTGGCCATGATTCACGTGTGGGTGATGGTCTTGTTCTCGTTGGGGAGTCGAAGAGAGACATCAATGGAGAGAAAGTGGTGGCAATGGTTATGGAGGTCATTGCCACTACTTCACCACTTTTTTCTTCATCGTCATTGGACAAATACTCTTCTTGTACTACCAACACACTTTGGGGTTTTTTCTTCGTGAAGTTGTTCTTGCTTTGGAAAGACTTGGACTTGGACTTGCGGATAAGCTTGCCTCCATTGTATTCCCTCTTCTCATAAGGACAATCCACGACGAAGTGACTCACATACCCCCAATTGTAGCAATTCCTAAATCTTTGACAATTTGGCTTGAGACTTCTTGAGTTTTCCCTTGAGTTGGACTTGAAGTTCAACTTGTCGTCCCCCGAAAAGCTCTTGAAGCTAGAGCCATGTGCTCATTGTATGCATAGTTGGTGCCCTTGGGGAAATACCCTGCCTCCTCCTCTTCTTCTTCCTCCTCCTCCTCCTCCTCCAACTCCTCCTCCTTCTCTTATTCTTATTTTTCTTCTTCTCTTGTCACTTCAACTTTGGACCACTTTGGCCTTCAAAGCAAGGTTGAGCTTTTTGACCCCACGAACACGAGTAAGCACATTGTTGGCGGTCGTGTTGTCCCCATGGAGATGAATTTATGAAACACATCATAGGATGACAAGGAATGAAAATATTATCTTTGGAGAATCACCGAGGAATTATTCTTGTCAAAAGGCATGAATGCCTTAAGAAACTTGTGCTTGATACAACTATCTTCTCAGTCCTTTCTTCCTTGATCTCTCAATGAAACCGCTAGTGCCGTCAACCGACGGTAGAGTTCTTCCGGGGTTTTATCCTCATTCATGACAAACTCGTCGGCTTCATCTTAGACAAGATCAAACTTGCTGAAAAAACATGCGGTGCCCCCATGTTTGGTTTTGATAATTAATGACAATCTCTATGGACTAATGGTTGCCTTGAGTTATATTTGAAGGATTTGTCCATAGGCATTTCTTGAAGTCCATGTGTTGGTTTCAAGGAGTTTATGAGTTGACCAAGGTGCTATTAAGGAATTATTCTAAGATTGGTTACGTGAGTGTTGAGCTTATTGCAAGCATGTCTTGAAGAAGAAGATTGTGTGATCATTCATGTTTACCTTCAAGACATCATCCAAATGAAGAGAGTTGGAAAGATTCAAGGTTGATCAAGACTAAGTCAAGAGTGAATCAAGTTGATCAACTCACAAAGCATAGAAGATGTATCGAGAGGGATCAAGTGATCCCATGGTATGGTAAGCATTGTCCATTGTGCATTGTGTACTAACCCATGGTCTATGTGAGAGTTCTATGTGGGGTTAGGTACGTGTTCATGGGCTTGCGTCAAGAGGAAGATATCACTCAACCCATGGAGAGGATGGCATCAAATGGTGATTGTCATCAAGATTGTCATGTGCAAGTTCAAGTGGAGCATCACGAAGAGATCAAGTGCTTGAAGCATGCCATCCATTGTGGTGTCAATGGACTTGTGAAGATGTGCCGAAAAGTGGCTCACCCATAGTGGAGTATGGGTGAGCAATCATCTAGTCTTCATCGAGCCAATGCAATCAAGAAAGGAGGTCCAACTTGAGGGAGTCAAGATCGTCATCATCTAGCTCAAGTGTACCATGTGCAAGGCAAAGGTTTGCCCTTGATAGGTTTTCTATTTTACCGGTCTCATGGTGGTAGTTGGGAGACTGGGTTATAGGATCAATTGCTGTACTATCATGGGGGGCTCTCGACGAGTAGCTTGATCGTATCATTCGTAGAGAGCTCAAACCATTGCATCCTTGCGTCATCTTTCTTGGTTCTTGGTTGGTTATCTTTGTGAGTCTTAGAGCTTATGGTCATCTTGATGACAAGCTCGAGTTCTTCGAAAACTGATTTCTTATGCATCTTCGTTTGTGTTTTCGGTGTTGGAGTTTTTACCGGTCTTAATTGAGAAAGGATTCTCACCGTTTTATTTTGGGTATTTTCTCAATTGCTATTTCTTGATGTTTATATCAAGATTGTGTTTTCTCTTGTCTTTAGCTTTCCAACAAACTTGATTTCGTCGAATTCGGAGCTCGTATGCGAAAGTTGTGGTTGTTTTCATCTTACCTGTTTTACATAGAGAGGTTGTACCGCCCCTTAGACCGGTTGTACCGGTTGACCGGTACAACCGGTGTTTGGAGCGGTTGTACCACTCCAGAATTGGTCCGAAGGTTGTACCAGCCATGTACCGCTCTACCACCGGACTAGTTTCTGTTTTGGAGCGGTTCTTGGGCGGTTGTTGACCGGTTGTACCGGTTAGTTTAGTTTAACCGGTACTACCGGTTCCTCGGACTGTTGTACCGCTTAGGCCTTTTTCCTACAGGTTGGTTTTTCCTCTACTTTAACTGGTTGTACCAGTTCGTGCACCAGTTGTCTTACAGTTTTCTGCACATAACGGGCAAATTCGTGGGGACCTATAAAAGGGGGTCTTCTTCCCCATTGAACCTTATCCTTTGAGCTTGTGTTCTTCCCCCATTGTTGACCTTCTTCGAGCTTGCTATCTCTCAATCCCTCCATGGATTCTTGCTAGTTTTTGGGGGAAAGAGAGAGGATATATAGATCCACATTTCCACCAATCACTTTCTCCTCTATGTGAGGGGAACCCCTTGGATCTAGATCTTGGAGTTCTTGGTGTTCTCCTTCTTGTTCTTCCTCTCATTTTCCTCCCTAGCATTAGTTGCTTTGGTGGGATTTGGGAGAGAAGGACTTGGGCACTCCGTGTGCCATTGCCATTGCATTTGGTGCATAGGTTTGAGTTCTCCATGGTGATACGTGAAAGTTACAACTTGAGAAGCTTATTACTCTTGGGTGCTTGGTACCCTTGAGCTTGTTCCTCTTGGGTGCTTTGGCGCCCTAGACGGTTGGTGGAGTTCGGAGCCCAATCATTGTGGTGTAAAGCTCCGGGCAAGCGTCAGGGTCTCCAATTAGGTTGTGGAGATCGACCTGAGCAATTTGACGGGTTTTGGTGACCGCCCCCAAGGGTTGCCAAAGTGTGCGGGTTCGGTGACCGCCCCCAACGGTTGCCATTTGTACGGGTTCGGTGACCGCCCTCAAGGGTCCCTTAGTGGAATCACGACATCTTGCATTGTGCGAGGGTGTGAGGAGATTATGGTGGCCCTACTGGCTTCTTGGGGAGCATTGTGCCTCCACACCGCTCCAAACGGAGATTAGCATCCGCAAGGGTGTGAACTTCGGGATACATCGTCGTCTCCACATGCCTCGGTTATCTCTCACCCGAGCCCTTTACTTATGCACTATAGTTTGTGATAGCCATATTGTTTCTTGTCATATATCTTGCTCTCACTTAGTTTTTTATCTTTCTTAGCATAAGTTGTTGGTGCACATAGGTGAGCCTAGTTGTTGTAGGTTTTGTGCTTGACAAATTAACTGCTAGGTTTGTTCCGCATTTATTCAAGCCTAAACCGTAATTATTTTAAGGCACCTATTCACCCCCCCTCTAGGCAACATCCACGATCTTTCAATTGGTATCAGAGCCTCATCTCTCTTTGTTAGGCTTAACCGCCTAAAGAGTAAAGATGTCGACTAGGGGATTAGGATTCTCTCACACTCTTAGTTTCGATGGCACAAATTTTGATGTTTGGGTAATTCGCATGCTTAATCTCTTTAGGGTCATGGACCCAAATTTAGAGCGAATTGTAGATATGGCGTTTTCTCCTCCAAAGGATCCCCAAAGATTATCTTTAGAGGATGAGAAAAACTCTCATCTCAATGCTCAAGCTTCTAATGTGCTTTTCGATGCTTTGAGCAATGTAGTTATATTTCAATTCATGTCGTTCCGGGATGCTCATGAGTTGTGGACAAAGCATCAAGATAAATATGGCGTGTCCAAGATTTGTGGGGATGATTGTTCTCCCTCCACCTCCGGCTATATTGTCTTCTCAACTTCTTCTACTTCACCTACATGTAGTTTTCCACAAGGTAATGAAATGGTGAGTAGTGTTGGTCATTGCAATGATGATAGTATGCTTATTGTGGATGATCCTTCATCACTATCTTATTGCAATGCATCTTCTTTGCACCTTAACACTTATAGCACCCTACATGTTTCTCATGCTTGTGTTGATAGTCCGTGCATATCTTGTAGAAATTGCTTGACTAAATCTCATGATGATATGCTTGCTATATCTTGTTGCCATGATAAAAATTCTTGTATTTCCTCGAGTTGGTGTGCTAACAATGTAGAGTAAACCCAACACTCCATGGAACAAGTTGTGGTTTTAAATGGTGCTTCAAGGGATCCTACATCATTATCTATTGTGGTTTGCCTTATGGCCAAGGCTTCAAAGGTATCTCCTACCTTGAACCCCAGTATGTCTCTTGTTGATGATGTTGATGCTAATAATGATGAGGATAATGATGAAGAGATGACTCCGGCAAGTCCGTCTCGAGCGGCTCGGATATATGCATCCACCAAACTCAGTGCGGCAAACTCTTGTTCAGAAAAGGCCGGAGCACGCATAGCCTCCTTTGATCGACGATGATTCATCACGCTCTCCACTTTGGAATTCGTGACTGAGACGTCATTTGAATCCTCTTGAGGAGGTGGAACGGGCATTGCATCGGCTCGTGTCCTAGTTGACGAGTCCAGCACCAGATCAGTGGACATTTGGCTAATGGGCGTTTTCCCACCATCTGCCGCATACTCCTCCTGATGTCAAGGATAAAAAGGGAGACTTTTAGCAACCCAGACTCATGCCTAGGCATGTATTAAAGCACACTTACCTCTTGGAAGACTGTGAGGTCTCCGTAGTACTCCCGGTCCACTTTCGTTTTGAATGACAACCTTGTGTAGGGGCCGCCCTTGAGGAGATACGGTCCCTAGAGCGCCGATCCTGTTAAAATCTGGATCAGTACAAAGGGTAAGGTTGTAGATAAGGGTCTCCTTTTAAAGAACCCTCCGGACACTCACGATGCAGAAGGGATAGAGGCGAGGGTAGTCGGCAGTGATAGCCATTTTTGAACCGTCAAGGCTCTCTTGATAGAACACCCCATCATCGAATTCAATATATATGTCCGGATCCTCGCAAAAGCCAGGATCTTTATCACGATTATGATCCTCTGGCTGGGGAGCAGGACAGGGGACGTCCTCGGTCATCCTCCTCCATGACTGTTGGTGGCAACAAAGAGCAAATTCGATTATCATCTGCAAATGCAATAAAATAAGCATAGACGTTGGGGGTTGTCTTCACTGCTACATGGAATATTTGGACTCAAAGGAATGGGAAGATCTTCATAAATGAGCAGCCTTCCTTTAGATCTTGGAGGAGGAACTTTATCCATGACATTTCTCTTTTGTCTCATAGAATTAGATGTAAATATAAAGATAGATTAATCTCCTGGATAGCTACCCTCTCTTAGACCTATTTGTAAGTATTTCCTTTTCTTTTGCTTGTAAATTTGTAATTTTGTAACTTCTCTATCTCTTATCAATAAAGAACTATGAGGCTGTTGCCTTGCAGTATATAGTCAAAAAAATAAGCACAGACGATCGAGATCTACCCATTCAATGGGGGTGTACATGGAATAAGCCTCCCAGTAGTTTAGCCAGAGAAAATCTTCTTTCTCGCCCTTATACAGATCAGCTAACATGGAGGCCAGTTCGGCTGGGGTATCCGGACCCTTCCGTCGGTAGCGGGATGCGTCGTCTTCTCCGTTGTAGCACCATAAGGGAGTTACTCTGGATTGAAGAGGCTGGACACACCTCTTTATTGCAATGGCCATGACCTCAATTATCGAGAGCTCGGTATGGGCTAGCAACCTGACCTTGCTGACCAACCTCTTTATCTCTGCACTGTCCTCTTCCTTGGGACTACGGGGACGCCAGTTAAGGCGCTTCCTTGAAGGAGCATCAGAAAATTCGGGGAGACCATGTCGAACTGGGTCCGGCAGCGGGACGTCATCCATATAAAACCATTCCGAGGACCACTGTGGGTATACCTCTTTAGGTGTTCCTACAAGGTATCCGGATCCAGCTATACGCCATACTCTGGCACCGCCTACTTCAAATACGGAACCCCCTCGGTGGCGAGGAACGAGGCAAAAGAATTTCCTCCATAATTCAAAATGGGCCTCGATGCTTAAGAATAGCTCGCAGAGGGCAACAAAACCTAAGATGTGCAGAATCAAACCTGGGGTGAGGTTGTGTAGTTGGATGCCGTAAAATTCCAATAACCCTCGAAGGAACGGATGGATTGGAAATCCCAGGCCCCGCAATAGAAACGGGACGAAGCACACCCTCTCGTCCTTATTGGGGTTGGGGAAGTTCTCAGCCATCGCGTCGTTGCCGATTGAATACAAGCCCGCTCGAACGGAGACTAGATCCGCGAGGGGGAGGTAACCCTGCGTCTGGAGTCGGCTCAGCTCAAGATGAGGCATGGAGTAACTCTACCAATCACCCTCTTGAGGGCCATGGGGACGCGAGGAGGAGCCTGGGGCACTGGCCATGATGGAAGGCTTTGCTCGTGGCTAAACTTGGCCGTTTTCCTTTTGCGCAATGTGAGATGGCATTTGGGGATCTACATCTCCTTATATAGATGCCATCTGAGCGTGGTAAAGGGCTTATCTACAAAAAAACATGGACCATTCATATTCACCCGGCGCGCAAAAATCAAAGCATCGACAGGGGGGGACCGTCACTGGTGCGCGTTGGTCCTAAACAAACGTCTTTTTACCCCTTTCCGTGACGGCATTTGGAACCGTCGCCAAGTGAGTGTGGGCGATAGGGGGGTCCTTCCCACACGACCCAGAAATCGGGGATATGCCCTCCTGGCACACGTGTTCGGCAAAATGAGGTCGTGTGCGACCGGCGAGCACTCAAATACGGAAATACGTACAGTAGAGCTAAAAAAATACAATTATATGGTGAAATTGTTTCCGGTCGCAAGTACATCCCACACAGTCAGTCCCCGCTAAATGTTTCCGTTCGTATGCACATCCCACACAGATGCTCCAAGGAAAACATTTCCGTTCAGAGGTACATCACACACAATTTTCCTGTTAAATCGTTTGCTTTATTGAATGTATCACACACGGTCCATAGAAGAAACTGTGTGGCAAAGGCTGTCCATGACACACAGTTTTTATGTGGTAAACGTTTGCGCAAGGTGGCCTAACGCAAACAGTTTTCAAGAGAAAGTCGTGTGTGATTGTTCATTGATCCAACACGGTTTATTCCTAGAAACTGTGTGCGTTGCCTGAGGTGATCGCCCACGGTATTTTATGAACAACCGTTTGCAATATCAAAACCCAATTAGCAGGCTAATTGCCCTATTATTAATAATCCATTTATTAATCTAATTGACATTCATATTAATCACACACTATATTTCATTTCCATATTAAGGAAGCAGAATTTCATAATTGAAATACATCAGAGTACAGCATGATATAGCTTCAGCACTCAGCTACCCCATTACACAACTGCACCAGCAGCAAGTTCCCCATGCAACATGTAGAACCTTTCGAAATTAGCATCATAGATGGTATATAGACAGATGCATCTCATCTGGAAAACTGCTGAAGCGGAAGGCGAATATTGAGCCTTCATTCATGTTGAATGTCTTTGCAACTTTAGGCCAGTGCCTGTGGATGATTGACCGTCCGTCCTTCGTCCTCTTCAGGAACACTTCAATATTGAACCGTGGGTGTTGTATGAAAACCTTCCTCACCTCCTGACCATAGAGGTGGTTTTGGAGGTAATCATCAGTGAACTATTTTGGAAAGGCCTGAAAACAAGGATGTGCATAAGTATCTTCTCTATATTGGAAATGGGGCAAAGGAATAAAAAAGGCAAGGTATAATAGTTAGTACCATATTGTAGTGAAGTGATGTCTTCTTCATTGTGCAGACAAAGATCTTGTTGTTTTTTGTGGCTAATTTATTTATCCTAACAATCTTTCTGAGTTTCTTGATTTGATTGATATTCATGGACAACTCATTTCCCCATATGCAAAAAGGGTCGAACAGTGGGTCAAAACCTCTGACAGCAGGACCTACATGTGCAAGACCAAATTGTTAAAAACCAAAATGTTAGAATGGTTCCTGCAATTGCACAATAATGTGCTATTAGACAACGGACCATGAACGTGCTAACCTCGATTGTAAACCTCAGTGCTTCCCATTGTTTCCCTGCAACACATATAAGGTAGTTAGTCATCAGGTTAAGTAAGGGTTCGCATGCTAGAAGTAAAATATGTTGATGAAAAATAAGCACATTGCAGATTCATCAGATTAATTGAAGCCACACGGAAAACCCATTTACCCAAACCAAGCATGATTAAGAATTAGGAAGTATAGCACTTGTATATCTTTCTCATGTATTAAGTGCAGCCAAATTCGATTTATTCCTCACATGCACAACAATACAAAATTCTACCCACGACAATTGGACATCGCATTGCAGAATTGAACCAAGCTGTTAACTAAACACCACAACAAATGAACCAAACATTAACTGAGCACCACATTGCACAATATAACATTGAACCAAGCAGTTAACTAAACACCACAACAAATGAACCAAACATTAACTGAGCAGCACATTGCACAATATAACATACTCCTAATAGAAGATCAGAGAGTTAACCAAACAGTTAACTACAGCCAATTGTAGCAATTGTATTTGTTTCTCATGTATTTACTATAGCCAAATTCAATTTATTCCTCACATGGTATACAATAACAGAATGCACCCGCAATTTTGTAAAGATAAATTCGATTTATTTCTCACATGGAAGACAATACAAAATTGTAGCCTGAAGAATTGAACATCACATTTGCAGAATTGAACCAAATAGTTAATTGAAGACGACAACTAATTAACAAAACAGTTAATAAGTGAGCACCACACTGCACGACATATAGAACATATACACTAGAGCAACAGATTGCATGGTGAAATTAGATAGCACAATTCACTAGATTTTGTGAAGGAAAGGCAGGAGCAGCACACACAACGGGTAAACCGAGCATGCTTAACCAGTGTAGCTAGCAATTGGCAAGGTGCTCCTCCAAGATCTGGGGGTCGGCAAGAATGGCAGCCATCGCGACCTCATCCGCGCGTGCGGCCGCGATTTGCTTCTCCGCTGCCAAATGCTCCTTGAGGTCCTGGCTATACTGCGTGCACCATGGCTTAGGCCGGCGCTTATTTGGTGGAGGGGTCGGTGATTTGGGTGGAAGGTGTCGCGCTCGCGCCGGTGGTCGGGGCATGTGGGATGTGGAAGGAGGAGGAGGATGGGGGTCGGGTGTGGATTACCTGCCTGGATAGAGGAGGCCGAGCAGGGTGAAGGAGGGTCGCCGGCGAGGAGGCGGCGACGCTGCAAGCAAGGAGTGAAGGTTTCAACTTGGAAAGGAAGGCAGAAAGAGGGGAAATGCGGCTTTTGGTAAGGGGGAGGGGGCGGGGAGGTAGATATTTCCGCGGAAGCCGAAAATTTGGAATTGCTTCAGCCAAAAAACTGGCGCGCAAAGTGTCATCGGGCATGGTCCCTTATTCAGAACTGTGCACGATATGTGGACATCACAAACGATTCAGATAGCTTAACTCGTGTGTGATGAGTTTGAACGTCCAAAGTTTTGGTTCGAATTTCCATGGTTACAATGGTCATCCACGTCATTGCATAATTTGGGTACACAAAGGAGACTACAGCACACCCACACTTCTTAATCGAGCAAGTTCAGCAATTAAACAGAGCTAGCTGACCTAAACATTACTCTAACAAATTAAAGACCGGTGCTCTTAATTAAACAAAACAAAGAGTACTACTACGGCTTGTGCTCGTCGATCTCCGCCGCCGCCTCCATGTCCAGCTCGCGCCGGACGGTCTCTTGGGGAAGGGGCTGCATGGCATCCATCGCACCATACTCGGCAAGCATCTCGCCATCCGCATCCGCCATCTCTTTGAAAAAGGCCGCCACGAGCTGGGCGTGGGCGGACGCGATCTGGGCTTGGACGGGCTCCGTCGTCGCAAGGTATGCGGCGGAGGAACGGACGGCTGCTCGAACGCTCTCGACGATTGCCAGCTCTTCGGCCGTGGGTTGCCGACCATTGTCGGAGAAGCTTCGTTCGATTTATGCGGTGACCACCAGGAGCTGGGTGTGGGCGACCTCGATATGGTCGTGGGCGGCCTGCATCAGGGCTAAGGCTGCTGTTGCGGAACAGATAGCTATTGTGCCGCTCTCGCCAGTTGCTATCCCCGAGGCAGATGTTGCTGCCGCCACCTGAGAAGCAACAACGGCCGTTTGGGCTGCCTTTGCCGCCCGGTCGCAAATTGCGGCCGCGCTCATGCACCTTGTTAGCACGCGCATGGCGGCTGCGGCCGCGCTCTCGCCGGAGTGGGCCACCGAAGTTGCCCTCATGACGCGGGTCCATGTGCCCATCTTTCACCGGCGACGATTGACCGGTGAAATGATATTTGGGGAGCGAGCTAGTGTGCTTGAGACGCCGGCTGTGGACTGTAGTCGATGCACCTTCTCGCGTAAGCCATAGGCGTACTATACACCGACGGTGCTCCAAGATATTGTGTACTACATCTCACACTGTTACTGATAATAAACTGTGTGTGATCTACTTGATTTTTCATCTTGATTTGAATTACATAATGGGGTCACAGCGTCAATGGACGGTGTTTGAATTGCTAGACCTTTCATCTGGAGTGAAAATGCAACTATATGTGTGTCGTAAAAGAATTGGAATTATTCAGGGTTCGTTTGAACATTTTATACATTAAATTGGTTTTCTAGCCATTTCAGGTGAACAATTCAAATTTGAACTACATGCACATGCTCCAGTGCATATAAATTGGTTGAAAAAAATCAAATCTGTGTCCTTGGGTGCATGCTTAGGTCCCATGCAAGAAATGGGAATGAATTTCAAACACCAGGGCACCGTTGATTGCTGGCAAAACATTGAGATGCCTGGTTTTTAAGTTCTAGTAAATCCAAAACTCGTCTGAAATTCAGGAAACTTGGCATGCTGTCATGGAGCGGCATCAACATGCCGTGGTAAATTTTTTGTCCCATTTGGGGCAGGTTTGGGTATGTGCTTCTCACGAACCGGAGCTTCTCACAACAAGCATGATGGTTTTCGGTAGGGAAAGTCCCACCTTTGGGGACGAAACGATATCCATTGCCTCTTATTGCTTTCAATTTTTTTTTCTCGTGTCAACATAGAACAACAGGATTGTTGTGTGATTTTTCGGGGTTCGTTTGGACATTTTTATGCATTAACTAAGTTTTCAATGCATTTTATGTGCATAATTCAAATTTGAACTACATGCACATGCTCCAGTGCATATAAATTGGTTGAAAAATCAAATATGTGTCCTTGGGTGCATGCTTAGGTCCCATGCAAGAAATGGGAATGAATTTCAAACATCGGGGCCCCGTTGATTGCCGGCAAAAAATTGAGATACTTGGTTTTTAAATTCTAGTAAATCCAAACTCGTCTGAAATTCAGGAAAGTTGGCATGCTATCATGGAGCGGCATCAACATGCCGTGGTACAAATTTTGTCCCATTTGGGGCAGGTTTGGGTATATGCTTCTTACAAACCGGAGCTTCTCACAACAAGCATGATGGTTTTCGGTAGGGAACGTCCCACCTTTGTCACGACCGGATTTTCGGGATATAACTTCCCAAAAATGGCCTTTGTGCTCACCAGCCCCAGGATTACTGTTAGCTGATGAGGCACCAACTTGATACAAGAATTCCAAGCAAAGTACAAAATATGTAGTACAAGGCCATTGTGGCCTGGGAGTACAACACTTGGTTTCTAGTGGTTGATGGCGGAAGCGGTTTGTGGTACATCTGCGTCTATGGGACTCCATTTCCCACAAGAACAGCTGACCAGGATAACTCCTATCTTCGCGAGGCTGCTATCACCTTTACATGGGTTCCGGGGCTGTCGTCACAATGCTCTCTCCACGCAAGAAATCTGGCCAAGACAATAGCCAGGGACGAGCCAGTGAGTACGTTTGAATGTACTCGCAAACATTAAGAACACGGCTATAATATAACAAGGGGTAATCATGCTCCGAAATATTTTTATGATGATAACGTCTTTCACGAAATAAACGAAATCTGTGATGCGCGCATGCAGGTAAAAAAAATGAACATGTAATACGGGGGTAGAAATAGAATGCGTTGATCGAGTGTCTGAAATGACTCCTCGTAAGGGTGCAAATAAATTAACAATGCCGCAGTCGGGCGTCTGAGCGACACCACAAAAAGGGCTTATAAAGAATAATTAAATAACAAGCACGCCGCAGTCGGGCGTCTGGGCGACGCCACATAAAGGGCTTATAAAGGATAAATAAATAACAAACATGCCGCAGTCGGGCGTCTGAGCGACGCCACCTAAAGGGCTTATAAAGGATAATTAAATAACAAACATGCCGCAGTTGGGCGTCTGAGCGACGCCACATAAAGGGCTTATAAAGGATAAATAAATAACAAACATGCCGCAGTCGGGCGTCTGAGCGACGCCACCTAAAGGGCTTATAAAGGATAATTAAATAACAAACATGCCGCAGTCGGGCGTCTGAGCGACGCCACATAAAGGCTTATAAAAGAATAATCACAGTGAATATCCAGGAGGTAGAACCGTCCCAGGGATACTCAATAATTCAAATAAAGTAACTGGTTAGTCCACAATAACAATAATCATAATCCTCATGTGTCATAGGTCATAAACAAAAATCTAGTATAGCCGTTTCTCCATGCGAAGACCGTCACTATGCTCTAGTTTAGCCGTTCTCCATCTGGATACCGTTACTATGATCCATTTTAGCTGTTTCTCCATCCGAAAACCGTCACTAGACCCATCTCAAACTGTGGTCCTTACTCATGAACATGGCTATCCGAATGGATATATCCTCTGCAGAAAGTGTACTATTTACCCACGAGTAACGGATTTATTTAGCCCATCGGACTAATTCCGCCTACGGCCTTTTAATTGAAAACACGCCTGACCTGCACACACCAGCTTAACTTACCGGTGTCTGGAATCACCCATGACACCTGCCAAGCAAAACTCTAAGTGGGGAGGCTACAACCTCAACGTAGCATGGGATCAAATTTATATTCGCGCGCTCTAAGGGGTGCCCCCCTCTCGGTCCCAACCGGAAACACCCATGCCCCCGGACCAGGTGGCATGCCTACCGGAGGCCTCCGGTATCTTCCACCATGGCCTCTCTGTACGGTGTGTGCTTTGGTAAGGGGTTGACAACTTACTGAACCGTACCCTACCTGCGGCAGGGACAAGTGGCAGTACAAAACAAGTAGGGGGAAGTTACTGAACAAGACTCGACCTACGGCCAACTCAGGAGGTCCAAGTATTCTCCGAATGATTAGCATAACCAATATATTTCCATTAACAGATAAACTCACCACTCATCAAGCCTCACCATGCCATACCGGACATACTCGTCTCAACGAGGAACTAGGGACAAGCTCGTGTCTACCCAAGACCACGACTTTCCCGGCTTCCTTCCGGTATGCATGAGAAGCTCACGAGGATGAACACTAACACCAGCATATCCATCACTAACAGCAAAACATCTCCAATATGCACTCATGCGAAGGATTTTTATCGTCACATAAAAATAACGTATGCTCCAAGTCAAGTGGTGTTGTAACCGTATCAAAACACCACCCAAAAATATTATGCCAGAGTTCAGAATTCTTGCCTTCACGAGTATGCAAAGGGTGCACTTTTTGAAAGCTTTCTCTTCTCTCCATTTCCTATTTTGAAAGAAATATTCAAATAACAAATATTTCAAAACCAGTACAAAACGTTGTCCCAAATATTTTTGAAATAAATCTTAAAATAAACTAGGTGAAATTTGAGAGAGGTAGGAAAAAGAATCAACTCATTTGGAGTTTTAGTTTAAAAGATATAGCTAGTCAAAGTTCTGTTTTTAATAAAAATCAGAAAAGAAAACGTTTCGGGGGAGAATACGTTTTCGCAGCAGAGAAGACGTACTCGGGACTTATGCGCCTTCACTTACCAGAGTGGACGGCGCGCGGGTCACTGATAGTGGGTCCAGGGGGGCCATTGCTCAGGTTTGACTAGTCCTCTCCTCCCTCCTCTTCCTCTGCCCGAACGGAGCGAGACTCCGGCGATCGCCGTCGACGAACGGCAGCTCCCCACGGGCATCCGAGGGCGGGGATGGACCGGCCAGACCGGGGCGGTCCTCTTGGTGGTCGTTGGGTCGACGGTGGTGGGAGGAGTCGCCGGCGGCGAGCTCCGCGCCGGAGGGGGCTACGGGAGTGAAGTGAGTTTTGGGCTCCGGTGGTCTCCGATCGAGGCTGAGGCGCTGGGCAGCTCCACAAGGACAAGAGGAAACGGTTGGTGGCTTTGGATGGGCGGGAGATAGCCTGGTTGCGACGAACGTCACCGGAGGGCAGCGGCGGCCGAACCGGCCGAAGTTGGGGAAGATGGCCTCTTCCGGTCAATCCACGGCTAGGGGAGAACTAGGGGGAAGGCATGAGGTCGCTCGAGCGCTCGGAGGGGCTCGGGGTCTCCTTTTATAGGTGTTCGAGGCTGATCCCGCGGCGTCCGTGGATAAGAACGCCGGCGACAGCCATGCTGTAGCTGCAGGGCGACGTGGCGGCGACGAGCGATTGCCGACGGGCTTCGGGATAAGCTGGAGCTGTTCATAGGGGCAGCTGGCGCGCTGGTGTGGTTTGGGCGGCGCCGTCCATGGCAGAGGCTCGCTGCCGACGCCGGTGTGCCGCCAAAAGCTCTGCCAGCGGCGCTGTAGGGCGCCAGGGGTGGCGTGGAGAGTGGGCGAGTGTAGTGCGCGGCTCTGTAGGCGAGCCAGGGCCATGTGCGGGACACGGCGGGGGCGGCAGTGCGACGCGGCGGCTCGGTGCGCGCGCGTGCAAAACGTGCGCTCTGGGCGCGCCCAGAGCACGCACGGGACGTGCTCGACGAAATGCCAGGGCAGCCTAGAGTGCGAGGGTGAGGCTGGTAATTAACAGGACTAGGATAGGGATAGCTAGGAGTTTAGTGGACAAGGTTGCTGGGTCATTGGAGCAAGATCATAGTGCAAACTAGGAAACATGCCCAAAACTGACTGTGCACACCAAGTGTTCGACAGAATGCCAAGTGCATTTAGACAACTCTTGGAGTGGCCAAAATCTCCAGATCAGGGTCTCCCTGGATGTAGGTGATGTTGGCAAGGTAATTTGGGCAAAACCAGAAACTTGCTAGTGCAAGATTTGCAAAACTACAGTTTTGGACAGAAAGAAAAAGGGCTCATTGCATGCACTTAAAATCCTCCAATGGGACCACTCTCCTGGACTTAAGGGTTTTGCAGGGAGGGCTACAAGCAGGAAAAAGCTCAGGGGCACTAGAGCAAAATAAAATAGGGTTGCAGTACAAATCACCAAACTGGACCAGAATGAAAAAGAGGTTGACTCACTCAAATTTTTCAAAGATCATCACTGGGTTTTTGCATGAAGATGAATTATATGCATCTACTGACATCTCCAAACACTTGGAAGAATTTTTAAAGGAATATTTAAATAGGTTGTAGTGCAAAAATGACTACTGGACTAGATTTGAAAAGCTCATGTAGAGCTCAAAATCTACAATAACCCAAAGATATTTTTGCAGAAAAGTGATGTGGAAACATCACATGACATCCCCAAATTTTGGTGGAAATTTTAAAGGCATTTGTCAAAAGGTTGCAGTGCAAAACAGGCTCCAAATTCAAAAGAAATCATTTTAAAAGAATAAAGCTCCGAGAAAAACAAATCTTGCAATTAAATCCACTGATAAAGAATTGTTTTATTATAGAGAGTATTCAAGTCCAATAATCCTTTTGGAAAGTTTCCACTTGATGTAAAAACCCATAATATCAAAAGGGTAAATCAAGACAAATGGAAAAGTTTTATTTCCTGGCAAAATTTTAATTAATAAAACAAGGTCAAAATTTTGGGGTGTCACAACACTACCCCCCTTAAGAAAAATCTCGTCCTCGAGATTTGTTAAAAGCCTTTTTGAACGAAAATTGCTTTTATCAAAAGAAAACATTCCACTGTGCAAATAAAATGTGGCTACAGTGAGAGGGCAATAAGTGGTGTAAAACCACAGTATGGTACACTGGCGTTGCGCGGGAAAAATCCATGGTCGGGGAAAATGAGATATTTCTAGTGGATACAGTAATTCAGAATAAATTCTAAATTACTAAAACACGCTGGTCGTACCCGAGAGCACAGTGCTCTCTTTGGCTGACAGGTGGACCCAGGGCCCACTGTCGGCCTCTTCTTCTACCTCTGGTTCTCTCTTCTCTCTCGCGTGTTCTCCCGCGCTTCCTCCACCGGCGACGCCTAAAGCGTAGGGCATCTAGGCCGTACTGCGGTAGTGCGCGGCGTGCTAGCTGCCGGTGCAGCGTGCACTCACCTCGCGGGCCAGTGCACTGTCGGCACTGCTCGCGGACTCGCCTCCGAACACCGGCGATTGAGCGACGAGTGGCGCTGGTGGACCTCGCCCACCGTACACTGATCTCGAGCTATAAAACGATCGCGGTGCTCCTCTCTTCTTTCTCACCCAGGCCTCGCTTCTACTTCTTCTTCCTTTTCCTCCATTACCGTTAGCAGGAGCTTGAGACGAGGCTCTAATGGCGGAGGCGATGCCGGACTGGTACGTGGTCCTGGTGTGTGGAGGTTTGGCGGTGCTGCTGGGGTTCTCCGTGCTCCTTTGCGCGATGATCCTGGATGACCGTCGTGATGCTGCCGCTCGAGTGTTAGCTCTTCGCGGCGGCGGCGATCACGGGGATTAGGTGCGGCATCGAGTGCTAACTGCTGTCGGTGTGCTGGGGCAGCTCGCGCCCGAATGATCACTCACAAATCTCTCTTACTGAGACTGTGGTGTCCTCGGGTGTGATCAGTTAGGCGCAACAATGTGTACGAGGATTTGCAATTAGTGCACGAGGTCGAGTGGTTGAGGTTGTGAGTCTGCTGTTACGATGCTGCGCGAATAAAAATCTATGTCGTGAAGATACATACGCTGCAGCAACTCGAGGAAAGAAATTTCATTACAAAATTTATCGTGAGAGAAAATAAAATTAGTTAAAACAAAAATAACAGCAGTAAAACTGCTCACATAAATGAAACCAAAAATCGGATCTGTCGCACAAATTTTGGATACCACGCGCAAGTTACAACACATAAATAAATACTAGGATAATAAACACAGCGGTGACGTTTACAAACAAAACGGCAAAAGGACAGGGTCCTGAGAAAACATCTTTGGCACTGGGGCACACTCCTCTTCTATCGGGGGAAGCGGGTTGACCAGTCGATGAATGCGCCTCTCTTGGTCAGGCCTCAGTGGTCTGCCAATAGCGATCCGAGGATTTAAATCAGCGAGGCTCTGGAGATAACCCATTACCCGCTGAGTCAAACGCTCCTGAGCGATAACGTACTGGGCAAGGTTGGCCAGTACTGGATCTCTCTCAATTCGTCCACCGGGAAAAGATGCAACTTCTCCGGGTGCTGCACGACTCGGAAAATAATAATATCCTCGCTCGCTGGCATAGGGTACCGCGAATCGAAGACGAGCGAGCGCCTCGTACGCAGCAGCTTCTATGGCCATATGCGGAGTCGGCATGGATTTCCCACGAAGGAAACTTCCGTTGGGTCTTGGTTTGGGTATGCGGGAGGGATGTGCACCACTGCCCAATACTTCGAGGTGGATGGGGTGATCCTCGATTTGAGCAACTCGTACTGGGGTGGATGGGTGGCACTCATGGTACTGCAGGTAAAGTCCCACAATAATTTAACAAAACTACCTGGGGTTGCGTCTGGGGTTCTCAGATAAATACTGGGGGTCGGCATGGCAAAGAAATGGCTGTGAGTGTTGCGCACAAGGTGAGGGGTACTCGGCAAGGTCACGAGGTGGCCTTTATATAGCTTTGGGGCTGGGTTACCTACCGTGGTGAAGGGTAACTGGTTGCCGATCCTGTTCTTGGGTCAACGCCACAGATATACATATCACATAAATGTGACGCATTACTGTGGGTGCCGTCGGGGTTGGTCTTGGTAGCTGCGCCCGAAATTTTAAAAAAAGGCAATTGTACGCCAACGTACATATGCATAGCTACTACTCCAAAATAGGGGCGCACAAGCAGACAGCATTTAATAAAAGCGATACAAGATCACACCATTACAAGCGAAGGAAACTAAGGCTCGGTACTACTTGAGCGACTTAGTCTACTTTGTTAATGTCTAAGTGGGCTGGCCTGGTGGACGCCGGGGTTTCTCCACGGGTTTCACCGTCGGGATTTGCTGGTTGAGGTTGAGGGGCTGCAGGGTCGGGGTAGTGGTGATGACCATCGCGGGGGTTGCTGGCCACAATCCCGTTGGAACGGGTTCCCAAAAGGCGACGAAGCGCTTCTGGGGACACCAAAGCACTCTGGTTGATGGCTGGGGCAGACCTCAAGGGATCGATCGGGTGTCCGAACAGCACGACTGGGTTGTCGGCGTCGGGCTCCACTTCTCCTCTCGCCGGGGCTCGGCGAACCAGTTCTCCACGAGCTGCGATCAGATCAAGGGTGACTTGATCGAACAGTTGCTCTAGTGCGCTTACATAGCGCACCAGATGCAATAGTGCAGGATCTGTCTCGTGATCTCCGTTGGCAACCTGGGGCGGCCTACCATACCCGTCACGACTGGGGTAGTAGTAGAACGAGCGACAGTTAACTCTGGGCGACAAGTGCCGGAGTTGAACTATAGCTTCTCGAGCTGCCAGTTGGATGGCTTGTGGCTCAAAGGAAGTTGTCCTTCCAGTGAACCTGTAGGGGCGTTCTGGCGACAGACCCCTACCATAGATGTGCACAGTGGCCCAGTACTGACGGCTCTCACCGTACATGGGTCCTTGGTACACAACATATTCAGGAGGCTCTTCTAATGCATAGGCACGGCGGGTGAGGTTTGCGAGCACGGTCACAAAACCTCCAAGGTTGGTTGCTGTGGTCTCATTGTGAACAATGGGGCCAGGCATCGTGGCTTGGTTTGGGGAAAGAGGTGTGCTGTGCTGGGTTGAGGCTAGCGTGCCCTTTTTATAGGAAAAGGGGACGGAGTCTTCCTTCGCACGCTTGCGAATGAGACGTGTTAGGTGTCGGTCACTGGCGCGTGATCGACGGGCTAGGCTGATAGGTTGGGCACCGTCCGCCGAAAGGCGTCGGGTCACTGTGGGGCTATCTTACGCGAGAAGCTTGGCCGGGGTTAGGCTAAGGTCTGGTGGTTTGGTTAACCTAGGTTTATTGACCTGGCTAAGATAGGATTAGCCAATGGTCAGCCTGGCTCTGATACCAAGTCTGTCACGACCGGATTTTCGGGATATAACTCCCCAAAAAATGGCCTTTGTGCTCACCAGCCCCAGGATTACTGTTAGCTGATGAGGCACCAACTTGATACAAGAATTCCAAGCAAAGTACAAAATATGTAGTACAAGGCCATTGTGGCCTGGGAGTACAACACTTGGTTTCTAGTGGTTGATGGCGGAAGCGGTTTGTGGTACATCTGCGTCTATGGGACTCCATTTCCCACAAGAACAGCTGACCAGGATAACTCCTATCTTCGCGAGGCTGCTATCACCTTTACATGGGTTCCGGGGCTATCGTCGCAATGCTCTCTCCACGCAAGAAATCTGGCCAAGACAATAGCCAGGGACAAGCCAGTGAGTACGTTTGAATGTACTCGCAAACATTTAGAACACGAGTATAATATAACAAGGGGTAATCATGCTCCGAAATATATGATGATAACGTCTTTCACGAAATAAACGAAATCTGTGATGCGCGCATGCAGGTAAAAAAAATGAACATGTAATACGGGGGTAGAAATAGAATGCGTTGATCGAGTGTCTGAAATGACTCCTCGTAAGGGTGCAAATAAATTAACAATGCCGCAGTCGGGTGTCTGAGCGACACCACAAAAAGGGCTTATAAAGAATAATTAAATAACAAGCATGCCGCAGTCGGGCGTCTGGGCGACGCTACATAAAGGGCTTATAAAGGATAAATAAATAACAAACATGCCGCAGTCGGGCGTCTGAGCGACGCCACCTAAAGGGCTTATAAAGGATAATTAAATAACAAACATGCCGCAGTCGGGCGTCTGAGCGACGCCACATAAAGGGCTTATAAAGGATAAATAAATAACAAACATGCCGCAGTCGGGCGTCTGAGCGACGCCACCTAAAGGGCTTATAAAGGATAATTAGATAACAAGCATGCCGCAGTCGGGCGTCTGAGCGACGCCACATAAAGGGCTTATAAAAGAATAATCACAGTGAATATCTAGGAGGTAGAACCGTCCCAGGGATACTCAATAATTCAAATAAAGTAACTGGTTAGTCCACAATAACAATAATCATAATCCTCATGTGTCATAGGTCATAAACAAAATCTAGTATAGCCGTTTCTCCATGCAAAGACCGTCACTATGCTCTAGTTTAGCCGTTCTCCATCCGAATACCGTTACTATGATCCAGTTTAGCCGTTTGTCCATCCAAAAACCGTCACTAGACCCATCTAAAACTGTGGTCCTTACTCATGAACATGGCTATCCGAATGGATATATCCTCTGCAGAGGGTGTACTATTTACCCACGAGTAACGGATTTATTTAGCCCATCGGACTAATTCGGCCTACGGCCTTTTAATTGAAAACACGCCTGACCTGCACACACCAGCTTAACTTACCGGTGTCTGGAATCACCCACGACACCTGTCAAGCAAAACTCTAAGTGGGGAGGCTACAACCTCGACATAGCATGGGATCAAATTTATATCGCGCGCTCTAAGGGGTGCCCCCCTCTCGGTCCCAACCGAAAACACCCATGCCCCCGGACCAGGTGGCATGCCTACCGGAGGCCTCCGGTATCTTCCACCATGGCCTCTCTGTACGGTGTGTGCTTTGGTAAGGGGTTGACAACTTACTGAACCGTACCCTACCTGCGGCAGGGACAAGTGGCAGTACAAAACAAGTAGGGGAAGTTACTGAACAAGACTCGACCTACGGCCAACTCAGGAGGTCCAAGTATTCTCCGAATGATTAGCATAACCAATATATTTCCATTAACAGACAGAACTCACCGCTCATCAAGCCTCACCATGCCATACCGGACACACTCGTCTCAACGAGGAACTAGGGACAAGCTCGTGTCTACCCAAGACCACGACTTTCCCGGCTTCCTTCTGGTATGCATGAGAAGCTCACGAGGATGATCACTAACACCAGCATATCCATACTAACAGCAAAACATCTCCAATATGCACTCATGCGAAGGATTTTATCGTCACATAAAAATAACGTATGCTCCAAGTCAAGTGGTGTTGTAACCGTACCAAAACACCACACAAAAATATTATGCCAGAGTTCAGAATGCTTGCCTTCACGAGTATGCAAAGGGTGCACTTTTTGAAAGCTTTCTCTTCTCTCCATTTCCTATTTTGAAAGAAATATTCAAATAACAAATATTTCAAAACCACTACAAAAAGTTGTCCCAAATATTTTTGAAATAAATCTTAAAATAAACTAGATGAAATTTGAGAGAGGTAGGAAAAAGAATCAACTCATTTGGAGTTTTAGTTTAAAAGATATAGCCAGTCAAAGTCTGGTCAAAGTTATGTTTTTAATAAAAATCAGAAAAGAAAACGTTTCGGGGGAGAATACGTTTTCGCAGCAGAGAAGACGTACTCGGGACTTATGCGCCTTCACTTAACCAGAGTGGACGGCGCGCGGGTCACTGACAGTGGGTCCAGGGGGCCCACTGGTCAGGATTGACTAGTTCTCTCCTCCCTCCTCTTCCTCTGCCCGAACGGAGCGAGACTCCGGTGATCGCCGTCGACGAACGGCAGCTCCCCACGGGCATCCGAGGGCGGGGATGGACCGGCCAGACCGGGGCGGTCCTCTTGGTGGTCGTTGGGTCGACGATGGTGGGAGGAGTCGCCGGCGGCGAGCTCCGCAGCGGAGGGGGCTACAGGAGTGAAGTGAGTTTTGGGCTCCGGTGGTCTCCGATCGAGGCTGAGGCGCTGGGCAGCTCCGCAAGGACAAGAGGAAACGATTGGTGGCGTTGGATGGGCGGGAGATAGCCTGGTTGCGACGAACGTCACCGGAGGGCAGCGGCGGCCGAACCGGCCGGAGTTGGGGAAGATGGCCTCTTCCGGTCAATCCACGGCTAGGGGAGAACTAGGGGGAAGGCATGAGGTCGCTCGAGCGCTCGGAGGGGCTCGGGGTCTCCTTTTATAGGTGTTCGAGGCTGATCCCGCGGCGGCCGTGGATAAGAACGCCGGCGACAGCCATGCTGTAGCTGCAGGGCGACGTGGCGGCGACGAGCGCGTGCCGACGGGCTTCGGGATAAGCTCGAGCTGTTCACAGGGGCAGCTGGCGCGCGCGGGTGGCTTGGGCGGCGCCGTCCATGGCAGAGGCTCGCTGCCGACGCCGGCGTGCCGCCAAAAGCTCTGCCAGCGGCGCTGTAGGGCGCCAGGGGTGGCGTGGAGAGTGGGCGAGTGTAGTGCGCGGCTCTGCAGGCGAGCAGGGCCATGTGCGGGACGCGGCGAGGGCGGCTGTGCGACGCGGCGGCTCGGTGCGCGCGCGTGCAAAACATGCGCTCTGGGCGCGCCCAGAGCACGCACGGAACGTGCTCGACGAAATGCCAGGGTGGCCTAGAGTGCGAGGGTGAGGCTGGCAATTAACAGGACTAGGATAGGGATAGCTAGGAGTTTAGTGGACAAGGTTGCTGGGTCAGTGGAACAAGATCATAGTGCAAACTAGGGAACATGCCCAAAACTGACTGTGCACACCAAGTGTTCGACAGAATGCCAAGTGCATTTAGGCAACTCTTGGAGTGGCCAAAATCTCCAGATCAGGGTCTCTCTAGATGTAGGTGATGATGGGAAGATCATATGGGCAGAACCAGAAGCTTGCTAGTGCAAGTTTTGCAAAACCACAGTTTTGGACAGAAAGAACAAGGTCTCATTGCATGCACTTAAAATCCTCCAATGGGTCCACTCTCCTGGACTTAAGGGTTTTGCAGGGAGGGCTACAAGCAGGAAAAAGCCCAGGGGCACTAGAGCAAAATAAACTAGGGTTGCAGTACAAATCACCAAACTGGACCAGAATGAAAAGGAGGTTGATTCACTCAAATTTTCAAAGAACATCACTGGGTTTTTGCATGAAGTTGAATTGTATGCATCTACTGACATCTCCAAACACTTGGAAGAATTTTTAAAGGAATATTTAAATAGGTTGTAGTGCAAAAATGCCTACTGGACCAGATTTGAAAAGTTGATGTAGAGCTCAAAATCTCCAATAACCAAAAGATATTTTTGCATAAAAGTGATGTGGAAACATCACATGACATCCCCAAATTTTGGTGGAAATTTTAAAGGCATTTGTCAAATGGTTGCAGTGCAAAACAGGCTCCAAATTCATGAAAGAATCATTTTAAAAGAATAAAGCTCAGGAAAAGCAAATCTTGCAATTAAATCCACTGATAAAGAATTGTTTTATAGAGAGAGTATCAAGTCCAATAATACTTTTGGAAAGTTTCCACTTGAGGTAAAAACCCATAATATCAAAAGGGTAAATCTAGACAAATGGAAAAGTTTTATTTCCTGGCAAAATTTTAATTAATAAAACAAGGTCAAAATTTTGGGGTGTCACAACCTTTGGGGAGAAAACGATATCCATTGCCTCTTATTGCTTTCAAATTTTTTTTCTCATGTCAACATAGAACAACAGGAGTGTTGTGTGATTTTTTGTGATTTTTCGAGGTTTGTTTGGACATTTTTATGCATTAACTGAGTTTTCAATGCATTTTATGTGCATAATTCAAATTTGAACTAAATGCACATGCTCCAGTGCATATAAATTGGTTGAAAAATCAAATATGTGTCCTTGGGTGCATGCTTAGGTCCCATGCAAGAAATGGGAATGAATTTCAAACACCAGGGCACCGTTGATTGCCGGCAAAACATTGAGATGCTTGGTTTTAAATTCTAGTAAATCCAATACTCGTCTGAAATTCATGAAACTTGGCATGCTATCATGGAGCGGCATCAACATGCCATGGTACAAATTTTGTCCCATTTGGGGGCAGGTTTGGGTATATGCTTCTCACAAACCGGAGCTTCTCACAACAAGCATGATGGTTTTCGGTAGGGAACGTCCCACCTTTGGGGACGAAACGATATCCATTGCCTCTTATTGCTTTCAAATTTTTTTCTCGTGTCAACATAGAACAACATGAGTGTTGTGTGATTTTTTGCGATTTTTCGGGGTTCGTTTGGGCATTTTTATGCATTAACTGAGTTTTCAATGCATTTTATGTGCATAATTCAAATTTGAACTACATGCACATGCTCCAGTGCATATAAATTGGTTGAAAAATCAAATATGTGTCCTTGGGTGCATGCTTAGGTCCCATGCAAGAAACGAGAATGAATTTCAAACACCGGGGCACCGTTGATTGCCGGCAAAACATTGAGATGCCTGGTTTTTAAATTCTAGTAAATCCAAAACTCGTCTGAAATTCATGAAACTTGGCATGCTATCATGGAGCAGCATCAACATGCTGTGGTACATATTTTGTCCCATTTCGGGCAGGTTTGGGTATATGCTTCTCAAAAACCGGAGCTTCTCACAACAAGCATGATGGTTTTCGGTAGGGAACGTCCCACCTTTGGGGACGAAACGATATCCATTGCCTCTTATTGCTTTGAAATTTTTTTCTCGTGTCAACATAGAACAACATGAGTGTTGTGTGATTTTTTGCGATTTTTCGGGGTTCGTTTGGGCATTTTTATGCATTAACTGAGGTTTCAATGCATTTTATGTGCATAATTCAAATTTGAACTACATGCACATGCTCCAGTGCATATAAATTGGTTGAAAAATCAAATATGTGTCCTTGGGTGCATGCTTAGGTCCCATGCAAGAAACGAGAATAAATTTCAAACACCGGGGCACCGTTGATTGCCGGCAAAACATTGAGATGCCTGGTTTTTAAATTCTAGTAAATCCAAAACTCGTCTGAAATTCATGAAACATGGCATGCTATCATGGAGCAGCATCAACATGCTGTGGTACATATTTTGTCCCATTTCAGGCAGGTTTGGGTATATGCTTCTCAAAAACCGGAGCTTCTCACAACAAGCATGATGGTTTTCGGTAGGGAACGTCCCACCTTTGGGGACGAAACGATATCCATTGCCTCTTATTGCTTTCAATTTTTTTCTCGTGTCAAGATAGAACAACAGGAGTGTTGTGTGATTTTTGTGATTTTTCGGGGTTCGTTTGGACATTTTTATGCATTAACTGAGGTTTCAATGCATTTTATGTGCATAATTCAAATTTGAACTACATGCACATGCTCCATGGCATATAAATTGGTTGAAAAATCAAATGTGTTTCCTTGGGTGCATGCTTAGGTCCCATGCAAGAAATGGGAATGAATTTCAAACACCGGGGCACCGCTGATTGCCGGCAAAACATTGAGATGCCTGGTTTTTAAATTCTAGTAAATCCAAAACTCGTCTGAAATTCGTGAAACTTGGCATGCTATCATGGAGCGGCATCAACATGCTGTGGTACAAATTTTGTCCCATTTGGGGCAGGTTTGGGTATATGCTTCTCACAAACCGGAGCTTCTCACAACAACCATGATGGTTTTCGGTAGGGAACATCCCATCTTTGGGGACGAAACGATATCCATTTCCTCTTATTACTTTCAAATTTTTTTCTCATGTCAACATAGAACAACATGAGTGTTGTCTGATTTTTTGGGGTTCGTTTGGACATTTTTATGCATTAACTGTGTTTTCAATGCATTTTATGTGCATAATTCAAATTTGAACTACATGCACATGCTCCAGTGCATATAAATTGGTTGAAAAATCAAATTTGTGTCCTTGGGTGCATCCTTAGGTCCCATGCAAGAAATAGGAATGAATTTCAACATCGGGGCACCGTTGATTGCAGGCAAAACATTGAGATGCCTGGTTTTTAAATTCTAGTAAATCCAAAACTCGTCTGAAATTCATGAAACTTGGCATGCTATCATGGAGCGGCATCAACATGTCGTGGTACAAATTTTGTGCCATTTGGGGCAGGTTTGGGTATATGTTTCTCACAACAAGCATGATGGTTTTCGGTAGGGAACGTCCCACCTCTGTGGACGAAACGATATCCATTGCCTCTTATTGCTTTCAAATTTTTTCTCGTGTCAACATAGAACAACAAGAGTGTTGTGTGAATTTTTGCGATTTTTCGGGGTTCGTTTGGACATTTTTATGCATTAACTGAGTGTTCAGTGCATTTATGTGCATAATTCTGATTTTAACTACATGCACATGCTCCAGTGCATATAAATTGGTTGAAAAATCAAATATGTGTCCTTGGGTGCATGCTTAGGTCCCATGCTAGAAATGGTAATGAATTTCAAACACCAGGGCACCGTTGATTGCCGGCAAAACATTGAGATGCCTGGTTTTTAAATTCTAGTAAATCCAAAATTCTGTTAACCATTCACGTGACGCCATGTGTCTTGGTTTTAATGGCTGTAGGAGGTGCCGTGCGGACAGCTGCTTGACCTTGACTGAACGGGAGACGTGTGAGCGCCGTCCGGTGCGCTGGCTGACCGAGAGGCGTGCAAGCTGTCCTTGAGTGCGCAGGCTCACCTGGAAGCGTGCGAGCTGTACGCTACGCGGGCTAACTGGGAAGCGAGCCCTTTGACTTCCATAGCCGCCCGCCTTGCTCGCATCCTCTCCATTAATGGCGCCCAAGCCACAGTTTAATTTGCTTTTTAAATATAAAAAACTCACCGCAAACGTTTTAGTTAGAACACCCGTATGCAAACCGACAGCTTCCCCAGGAAGCCAAGAGAAAATGTGCCGAGCAGGATTTCTGCAGCTCTTGATCGCAAACGTTTTAGATAGAACACCCGTATGCAAAGTGCGAGCAGCGCAGGATTTGTGCATCCCTTCAACGCAAACGGTTGTTTTGGATGACCCATGTGCAACCACGTACAAACAATTTGGTAAGATTTGTCAATCCTTGTAACACTGCGATTTGTCAAAATATGAAGCTAAAAATCACTAGCAGTATTTAATTTTTGCAACTAAAATTCAGCAATTAAGCATATATTTCATTCATAGATTAAGCAGTCGTTCTTAATTTATACAAACAGTTCAACTCGACAGTTGAACCGACCAAACTTTTCCCCAATTGTTGCCAACCACGTACTGAAATAGCTAGTTCAACTATATATACTAGCTAATTTTAAGTACGTTGTACTGTTCCACCACATCTATAGTCAGATGAACTGAACAAAATAGCCCCTAAATACTACTACTGCAGAGGGGCTTTGTACTACTTCTGGCTGCCTCTCCTCTGCCGAGAGCGCTCAGTAAGCGGCGGAGGAAGAGCCTACCGATGAGCTGGGCAACCGCAATGCGGTGCCTGCCGCTAATGCAGCTTCAGCGACGCTCGCCTCGAACGCCCTCTGCCGCTCCAGACGACCCCTCTCGAAGCAGTGGTTCTCCTTGTTGATCTCCTAATTCCTCGCCTCTGAGGCGGCGTGTGCCGCGGGCACTGCGGCGGTAAGGCTCTTTGCGTGCTCGACGAGGCACTCCTCCTCCTCCTGCAGGAACTCGGTGTAGCACGCAAGGTCGCTGTCGCATGTGCGGGCATCCACCTCCGCCTCCCGCCTTCGGGCGGCATCGGTGGAGCGGGTGATGACCCTGGCGGTCGACGGTGGGCTGGCGGCCATGGCGGCCGACGACGGGGTAGCGGCCACGACCACCACCTCCCACCTTCGGGCCGCGGTGGCGGAGAGGGTGATGGCCAAGTGGCCAGCAGTGGGGTGGCGGCCACGAAGGCCATCTCCCTCCTTCGGGCCGTGGCGGCGGAGTGGGCGATGGCCCTGGCTTTCGACGGTGGTGTGGTGGCAACGACGGCTGGCAACAGCTGCCGACGGACACCGGCGGCGGAGCGTGTGGTGGGTGTTCCGCGCACACCCAAGAGGGACGCCACACGCACTACACTATGCCGGGGGCTGCACCGCCGCCGCGGTGTAGCCTCCCAGCTGGAGCTGTCCTCTGATGACGGTGGAGTGGCTGAGCGACGATGACGGACCAGTGCCATTGGCGAATGTGGGAGTAGCAGACGAGATAAACTAGAGGGATGGAGGGGAAAATGCGACGCATGACTCACCGGCCGTGAGGGTTTTTATAGTAGGCCGGTAAGCATTGTGATTTTGGGGGATTTCACCGAGTCGGGCGGGAAGCTTGCGTGGGAACCTGCGAGGTTGTGCGGGAACGGGCTCACCGACGATTCATTGGTGCCACCGTTTGGCAAAAAGAACGCCCCCGCACGCTGCGCAAGCTTGCGCTGTAAGCTGTCTGCGGCAGTGGGGTGACAAAGAGGTGCGAGAGGAGGACGAAAGGCCACATACACATACGGTTAATAAAAAAACGTTTGCGATTTAATTACCTACTATACCACCATCCTGGTTTATAAGTATGATTTAACTAATAAAATACGAATGCATGTCGCCAAAGATTATATAGTTCGATTTGTATTTGAACATAGTTTCCAATTATATAATTTTTAAAACATGCATTAACATTTTGTTGGTTAAATTTGAGGGCAAACTATGGCACGGAATATATAGGAGACTATAGACTAGACGGAGGTGGTACCACAAGGCCGCTCTCTACGCAGCGACGCAACTGTCGGCCGGCTTGTAGGCGACCATTTCCTGCGTGTTCAACTGCTCCATGCGTGTGGTTGCTTGCGGTTCAGGCGGCCGCGGCGCGCTCTGCTCGCGTCCCGCCGCGCGTGCTCTGCTCTCGTGTCCCTCTAGGTGCTCTACCCTCGTGCCTCCACGTGTGCTGCCAGTGTTTTGGGTTGGCGCATGATCACGCACGTTCGTGTGCAAGTGGTTGCACCGGGCGCGGCGCGACGATGCAGTTACCCGCTGCAAAAACTGCCATGCGGACGCGCCGAGAATCCACGCCGCCCGGCCCCCTCTTATTCCTGCGACCATTTACCTTCATCTCTCGTCTCACACGACACAATAAGCACACCCACGAGGACACATATAGAGAGGACATCCAGCAGTTCCAATGGCGCTCCCCGTGGCTCCAATGGCGCTCCCAGCGGTCGACGACGACAACGGCGGGCAGTTCACCACGCATCACGTAGTGGAAACCCATGTGAGGGGGAAGGCCCTCTCGGTGGTGTACACGAACGACCCGGTCTCGATGGAGAGCTACATCCAAACTATGGATCAGTTCCTTGCCGAGGACAAGTACCGAGTGGTTAGCTTCGACCTCGAGTGCACCATCGGTCGTGCCGGGTGAGGGAGTCCTGGACTAAGGGGTCCTCGGGCGTCCGGCCTGTTTGACATGGGCCGAACTAATGGGCTGTGAAGATACAAGACCAAAGAGTCTCACCCTTGTCCAGATGGGACTCTCCTTGGCGTGGAAGGCATGCTTGGCGTCCGGATATGAAGATTCCTTTCTCTGTAACCGACTTTGTACAACCCTAGTCCCTTCCGGTGTCTATATAACCCGAAGGGGTTAGTCCATAGGAACAATCATAATCATACATGCTAGACTTCTAGGGTTTTAGCCATTACGATCTCGTGGTAGGTCAACTCTTGCAATACTCATATTCATCGAGATCAATCAAGCAGGAAGTAGGGTATTACCTCCATAGAGAGGGTCCAAACCTGGGTAAACATCGTGTCCCCTGTCTCCTGTTACCATCAACCATTAGACGCACAGTTTGGGACCCCCTACCTGAGATCCGCCGGTTTTGACACCGACATTGGTGCTTTCATTGAGAGTTCCGCTATGACGTCGAAGACAGGGTTGATGGCTCGCCTTGTTATCAAGGACGATATCACCTCCGGATGAGCCCTGGCCTCAGGCCAAACCCTCCGGCTGGGCAGTTTTACCATGACCACCCGTACGGCCATCAAGCCGACGATGACTTCTCGGGTCATTGAAAATCGCCACCGTGTTGACTCCGAATACTCCAAACGGATGGATCCAACAGAGTTGTCGTCCTTAAACGAACTCCTAGATCGCATCGCTGCCTTGGGGGTCGCTACACACTACGATCGGATTGGGCTTAAACCCGATCAGAGAGAAATCAAATCTCCGCCGATCACCCATCGGATAGCGGTAGTGGAGGAGCAAAACAAAAACCCTTCCTCCATATTGAGGATGAACTATGTTCGGATTTCCAAGCACGAAGAGCCGGATACCTATCCGCGGAACGACGCGCCCTATCCTCAGATCCTAGAATCGGATGACGGGCCTGAAAAATCAGTTGATATCCCGGAGCCCAAACCATTAAGCTCAAAGATTTTCCAAACTCCGGATCCTAAATTGGGTCGGGGTTCGGATTTAAAGCCACCCACCCACCCAGATATACGCGATCTCATGTACATACGGCAGCAGTCTCAGGAAGCAGTCCATCACTTTTGGGCTAGATTCCTCCTTGTCAAAGACAAGATTAAAGATTGCCGCGACAAAGACGCAATCTCAGCATTCTGCAACAATTGCACGGACGTAGGAATCCTCAACGCCATTGTCGGATCACGGGTTCCGGCAAAACCCTTAAGGTTCGAACTCTGGGGTGCGCACGAAGATCTCCCCCTACCGATCCACGTCCTAGCTTTGCTAAGATCTCAAGAGCTAACTCGACGAAATCGCAACACAAAGAACACAAGATTTATACTGGTTCGGGCCACCGTTGTGGTGTAATATCCTACTCTAGTGTGGTGGTGGTGGATTGCCTCTGGGGCTGAGGATGAACAGTTACAAGGGGAAGAACAGCCTCCTAATGTTGAGGTGTTCTTGTGCTCGGTCTGTGGCTAGGGATTGGCTCAAGATCAGATGCCCGAGGCTTAGTTCCGTTCAATTCCGTTGCCTCCTACTGTGGTGGCTAGTGCTATTTATAGAAGCCCTGGTCCTCTTCCCAAATATTGAGCGGGAAGGGAGCCAACAACGGCCAATTTGAAAGGGGACAGCTAGTACAGCTTAACCTGACAAAAGTAGTCTTCGCCTGCCAAAGGCTCTAGTGGTGACGCCGCCTTGGGCTCCATGGTGACCTCCGTCTTGCCATCCTGCTGGTCTTGGTCTCGTTGCACTGATATGGAAACCTTTGCTTGATGCCTCGGTACTCCGCGCGTGCGCTTGCCTCCTTAGCACCAAAGAGGAAACAAGGACACTGCGCGCGCTGGTGCCCGCCTGGTCTCGATCGTCATGGCTCACGTCACGAGAACCTCGCGAGGTTTGCCTTGCCTTGATCTCCCTGCCCCTCGCGAGCCAACCTGGTGAGGCCGCTCCCGAGGAGGTCTTGTGTTGTCCACCTCGCGAGGGTCTTGAATGCTTTGTTGATGAAGATGGGCCGTACGGGCCCGCTCGCAGAGCCACGCCGTGGGCCGCAGGAAGGCAAGTCTGGCGACCCCCATTCCCAGAACGCCGACAGTAGCCCCCGGGCCCAAGGCGCACTCGTGCTTGGCTTTGAGGCAAAGCCAAAGGGCAAGCACGGAGCGCCGCGGGACCCAATAGCCTGCGGCCTTGGTCGATGTGTGGCGGTTGATTGGACGTGGGCGTCTCCACTTCCCCACGCTGCCTCGGCAACTGCCCGACTTGACAAGGGCTGGCACACACAGTGCTTGCCTTCATTGCTCCCTTTGCCTTACTCAGATCCCCTTTCTTGCGCCGTGCCTTCGAAATCCTCAGATCTGCTTCCATCCTCCACCGCATCAGCGACCAATGGCGCCGCGCAAGGTCAAGCCCTCCTCGTCGCCGTCTTGGTACGAACCAGCTCTCGACGCGCCCAACGTCTCAGAGAAGAGCCTCGCCACCACGCGCTTGCTGGCAGCGGCGGAGAGCAACGAGAGCGGGAAGACGGAGCTCCGGGTTGCCTCGGACACGCCGGAACCTGAGGGGGTACCTTTTTCCCCTTCTTCATGAGTAGCATCGCCGCGGGGCTGGTTCCCCCTTTTTCTGACTTCTTCTATGAGGTCCTTGGCCACTACGGGCTGCACGCATTGCACCTTCATCCCAACTCCATCCTTCTCTTGTCCATCTTTTCCTACTATTGCGAGGCGTATCTGGGCGTGATGCCTCCCGTGGCACTACTGCGCCACCTCTTCTTCCTCCGCGTCAGCGAGGGTCATATCTCTGGGTGCGCCAATTTCATCATGGCCGGCAAGGCCAACTCGATCTCGAATATCGGGAAGAAGGCCGACAACCTCAGGGCCAAATGGGTCATGATGGGCGCCAAGTGCGTCCACCCGCGCTTGGCGCTGCCGACGGAGATGCCCCAGTCCAACAAGGGGTGGTCTTGTGCAAAGCTTACTGATGAGCGGGCGTCGTCGGTGTTGGAGCAGATGAAGGCCGACTTGAAGCCGGGCAACGCGAGGGCGGCCAAAGTGACAGGGGCCATGCTCCTGAGGGAATTCTTGATGCTGCGCGTTGCTCCACTTCAGGCGCGTGCGCGCCCCTTGTGGAGGCTTGGAGATGAGGAGGACAAGATTCGCCTGAGCCCGGAGGCCTTGCCTGACGACGAGCTGCCCGCAGTTTTGTGCCTCTTGGTCGGGGACAACCAAGAGTACCCACCGAGCACCTTCGTTCCCCTGTTCCGCCGCAAGGACTGGGAGCAGATCATGGCTTCTAGGCCGATTTTTGACGGTCGCGAGCTGGTGCCGCCGGCGCCTATCGGGGCCCCTGCGGCGCCGAAGCTGGTGGAGCTGTCTTCTGACGAGTCCCACGGGGAGGAAGAGGGGGAGGAGGAAGACTCGCAGGTGACCCCCGAAGGGATGGGGGAGACCTCCCCCTTGAGCAAAGCTGACATCCTCCGCACCCTTCCTGACGACGCCGAGGCCGACGCCCGCCAGGAGAAGGGGGAGCTGCCCGTCATCCCGACAAGGGGCAGATCGTCGCTGGTCTCTCGAGACGTTACTCCGCCTTGGCGCCGTCTGGAGCTGCTTCCAGCCCCTGCGCTACACCGTCTTCTGCTCCCGGAGCCTGCGCGCCCACACCTCAGGCCTCGAGGCTATCGGGCTTCAAGCTCACAAAGCGGAGGGTGGACTACGCCGCGGTAGACCAGTAAGTGCTCGAGCTTCACCTTGCCCTTGCTTATGCTGCTGCCTCCTGACGTTCATCCTTGGTTGACCAGGCCACTGCCTTTGGCGAAGAAGAGGAAGGGGATGCAGCGGTCGCGCCCCCCTCCGCGAAGAAAGGAGGCGAGAGCACTCACACCTCGCCGGCCCGGTCGCCCTTGCGAGACCAGGAGGGGCGTCGTCACGAGGAGTCAGCCCCCGAGGTCCCGCTGGCTCCGGAAGTGCCGATGTCCGGCTCGGCTGCCGATGTCCCAAAGGCTCAGGAGCCCTTGGTCTCCCAGGCCCTGGTGACGGCGTCACCTCCTTCTCCTCCGCGCCATTGTTCCCAGGTTCTTCGGCCTCCTCCGCTGTCTTGGAGCGTGCCCTTTCAGAGATGACCCACCTGCGGGAAGATCTTCTGGGCACGGATCCGCGCCTGGTAGCCGGGCGCCTGGAGCTGGCATCCGGCTGGCTTCAGTCTGACGCGGTGGTCTGAGCGACGCTGAACCAGGCCACAACGGCCTCCGAGAAGGAGAAGCGAGCCGCCACACAGGCTGCGGCCGATCGCGAGGCGGCGCTGAAGGACGCCAAGGGCGCCCACGACTGCTGCCGGGCGCTGGAGGATGAGCTGAAGGGCCTACGCGATGAGAACGCAGAAGAAGCTCGTGGCCGCCAGGCGAAGGAGGAGGAGATGAGGGCTCGGGAGGACACCATCAAGACCCGCGACGCCGAGCTGGGGCAGCTGGCGAAGACGCAGGCCGCCGAACGCGGCCGGCTGGAGGAGCTGGAGCGAAAGGTGGAGGTGAAGAAGGTCGATCTTGACGCCAAGGCGAAGATCCTGGCTGAGGACCGCGCGGCCTTCATGCTTCTCGAGAATAGGTCCCGCGAGGCTCTAAAGTCACTCTATGAGAAGGTCTTGGAGAGGCCGCTGACCACCGATGAGGATGGCCCCGCCCAGCTGCTTCCCTACTTGGTGAAGGTGCTCGAGGAAGTCGTGGAGGGCATCGGTCCCATGGCAGAGGCAGAGGCTCATGTCCTTTCTTCAGCTGCGCTGACGCGTGTCTTCAGCCATCTGCACCTTCGTGACCCCAGCGCTCGTCTTGACGAGCTGCTGGAGCCTGTGGCTGATGAACACCGCGGCTGCCGCCGCAGCCGTGAAAGGTCAGGTGGAGGCTCTGCTGAAGAAGTTCCGCGGCTTCGCTTCCGCGCCTTCGACCGAAGGCGCCGCCACTCTTGCAGCTCCGGCCGGTGACCAAGACGAAGGCGACATCATCAAGGGAGGAGTGCCTCTCGCGGGTGTCGATGGTGTTCAGGGATGACCTGCGGCTCCTTTCCTGTTTTATTCCTGCAGCATGCATCATGCCTAGTGGAGGCGTTAAACTTGCGTTTGATATTGTGAGAACAATATGT
Organism: Triticum aestivum; assembly: GCF_018294505.1. Taxonomy (NCBI): domain Eukaryota; kingdom Viridiplantae; phylum Streptophyta; class Magnoliopsida; order Poales; family Poaceae; genus Triticum; species Triticum aestivum. The sequence continues at coordinate 270,831,414 of NC_057808.1, read as the reverse complement.
CTTGTAATATCTGCTTTGAGATTTTGCGATTTTTCTTCCTATTCGCTTTGTGTTCTGCGTCGGCAGAGCCCGGCCCCGCGCATACCTCAACTGCCGTTGAGCCGACCGGAGACCAGGACGGAACCAAGGAGTGAGGGGCTACGTGACCAGTTAGGCTCCTAAGTCGTGATGCTCAGGAGTCCCCCTTGACACGCAAACAGCTTATAGGAAGGAGACGCGAGGATAGGATTAGTGCTCTACGTCGGCAGAGCCCGGCCCCGCGCATACCTCAACCGCCGTTGGACCGACCGGAGACCAGGACGGACCCAAGGAGTGAGGGGCTACGTGATTAGTTAGGCTCCTGAGTCGCGATGCTCATGAGTCCCCCTTGACGTGCAAACAACCTTCATACCTTTGCCCTCGCCGAGGCTCGGCTCAGGAGGGGCGCGCGACGACCAGGTCCGGGGGACCTGGCTAGGTGGCATACGCTTGGGCGTGACCCGAGCGCAGCCCCCATGCCCAGCCCCCTCGCGCGACTCTCTCGAGGGGAGGGTGTTGCGGTGAGGCCGGACACTGAGCTCTGAGGCTCCCTGAGGTTGGTGCGGCCGTGAGGCCACCCTCAGTTGTTTATCACCAGCGTGGAGCATAGTGCTTCCGCTTGTGCACGGGCATAGCCGCTCCTCGGCAGTGTCGACGGCCAGCGCGGAGCATGGTGCTTCCACTGGTGCGTGGGAGGGGAATCCCTACTACGGAGAGCCCCCGGGGCTTGTACAGCCCCGCCCTGACATGTGGCTTGCACGGAAAGGCTAGACGAGGTGTATCTGGGCACTCGTGAGCCAGCGCGGGACTCACGAGGCCCTACCTCAAGGTGGGTTGCGCCTGGTCTTGGTTTTTGTTCACTTCGCTGGTCCTGCGAGGTGGTCAGACAACCTGCGCCGAACGAATCTCCTGAGGTTATCGCGTGAGAAGGCTAAGCACAAACGGCCCCAGTAGGTGACATGAACGGGGCCGGCTCGCCAGGCAGAGCTCAGCCGCTGGATTTATCGACGCTGCAGGGACGGGCCCGAGCACAGACGCCGTGCTTAACCAACTCACGCGAAGGATCCTGAAGAAAGACGGCCGGCGCGCGGCTGCCATGATGGGTGACGATCGAGTAGGTAATATTCATAGGTAGATTAAGCATGGAAAGCATACTGGCTTAGGTAAATGCAGGGAAGATACATGCCACCGGGTCCGGCCCGAGCGGCTTGGGGATGATGCAGCCCGAGGGGCACCCCAGAAAGGTAAGCTAAAGACATAAAAAGGGATACATGCCACAGGGAAGGACCCATGTGGCCTGGGAATAATGCAGCCCGGGGGGCGCTCCCAGCTAAATAAACTTGGAAAATGTCACCTGGTTCTTTTGATGAAGGGATGTTGGGGCAGCTGAAGGTGCGCGAGGAAGTACGCAGTGAAGGGGTTGATCCTCACGAGCCGCCGGGACCCTGAGCCTCGGGAGGCTCTGGGGGTCCAGGCGGTTCCTTGAGGACCGTCTCCATCTCCATCAGGACGGCGTGGTGCCTAGCCTCCTGAGTCGCTAGGGCGCACCGCAAGTTGCGCTGATAGGCGGACGCCACGCTCGGCAGGCCGAAAGGCATGCGAACGTAGTTGCGTGGTGGACCCTCGCAGCGTCCCACGCGCGAAGCTCAGAAGAGCTCCTAAGATGCGGCCCTGTTGAGCCCTGGGACGTCGATGCAGACGCGCAGCCCGGCATCCTTGCCTGGATGGGGAGCTGCGCCTGGTGAGCGGCGGTTGCCGCGCATGGCCCTTGCGTCTTGCAGTTCTTGAGTGGTCCTGGTGATGAACTCCTGAGCGGTGGGCGCTCCTCGCCCTGTGTTCTCCTGAGGGAAACGTGCCGTGAAGCACACCTCCAAGTGGTGCCCGAGCGCCTCCCTCGTGATGTTGGCAAGGTCTGAGGCCCTCCATAAGAGAGCCCCCAAGCCCTGCCCGAGAAGGGCGCCGGGCGCTCCTTCCTATGTGAGGGAGGGAGGCGCCCCAGGTGCGAGCGCTGATCCTGATGAGGTACTGCTCGCGACACCACCCTCCTGAGGTTCTGCACGGCGTAGCTGCTTCTTCTTCTTGGGGGTGGCCTCAGGAGGGCACTCGCCCTTGCTGTCGGGGTCGTCGATTGCTGCAGCTTGGAAGTCACGCTCGAGGGAGCACACCGCGTCTCTTTCTTCTCATGGGACTGTGATGATTCCGCCGCTTCCTGGCATCTTGAGGACATTGTAGCCATGATGGGTGCCATGAACTTGGCCAGGGCTGGATACCCGAGGATGGCATTGTATGGCAGACGGATGTGTGCGACGTCGAAGTCGATGAGCTCGGTGCGGTAGTTGTTGCGCTCTCCGAAGGTGACAGGGAGGCGGACCTGCCCTATCGGTGTGGTGGAACCATCGGTCACTGCTGAGAAAGGCTTGGTGGGATGAAGCTGGTCGTAGGGCACTTGAAGGTTGTCAAACGTGTCGACGGACACGACGTTTGTCGGATGTGGGGTTCCGGCAAACCCTTCAGGTTCGAACACTGGGATGCGCGCGAAGTCTTTTCCTCCTACCGATCTACGCCCTAGCTCGCTAAGGTCTCGCGGACGAACTCAACGAACTCGCAACACAAAAAGACACGAGGTTTATACTGGTTCGGGCCACTGTTGTGGATTAATACCCTACTCTAGTGTGGTGGTGGTGGATTGCCTCTAGGGCTGATGATGAACAGTACAAGGGAAGAACAGCCTCCTGAGGTTGAGGTGTTCTTGTGGCTTGGGTAGGCTCTCGATCGGCTTGGATCAAGCTAAGATGAGATTGCCCTACTATGGTGGCTAGCTCTACTTATATAGGCCCTGGTCCTCTTCCCAAATATCGAGCGGGAAGGGAGCCAACAACGGTGGGCAAATTTCAAGGGGGACAGCTAGTACAAGCTATCCTGACAAAAGTGGTCTTCGCCTGCGAAAAGCTCTGGTGGTGACGCCGTCTTGGGCTCCACAATGATCTCCATCTTGCCGTCCTCCTGGTCTTGGTCTCGTTGCACCAATATAGCAACCTTTGCCTGATGCCTCGGTACTCTTCGCCTGCGCGGGCCTCCTTAGCACCAAAGAGGAAATAAGGACGCTGCGCGCGCTGGCGCCCGCCTGGTGTCGTTCGTCATGGCTCACGTCACGAGAGCCTCGTGAGGTTCGCCCCGCCTTGATATCTCTGCTCCTCGTGAGCCTGCCTGGCTAGGCCACTCCAGAGGAGGTCTTGCGTCGTCCGCCTCGCGAGGCTTGGACCCTCGCGAGGGTCTTGGATGCCTTGTTGATAAAGATGGGTCGTACGGCCTGCTGGCTTAGCCACGCCGTGGGCCGCAGGCAGGCAAGTCTGGGGACCCCCATTCCCAGAACGCCGATAGTAGCCCCCGGGCCCAAGGTGCGCTCGGGCTTGGCTTCGCGGCGAATCCAAGGGTCAAGTTCGGAGCACCGCGGGCCCCAAAAGCCTGCGGCCTCGGTTGACGCATGTCGGTTGATTGGACGTGGGCGCCTCTGCTTCCCCACGCTGCCTTCGAATCCGCCTAGCTATGCGGCCCCCTCGGCCTACATAGTTACTCCTCCGTCGCCTGCGCCTCGCTTCCCCAATCCCCCTGCTTCCTTGAGACTCTTCTTCCCTTCTCTGATCTGACCTACCCTCCCCCTGCTTCGTTGCCATGGCGCCAAAACAAGCGGACAAGGGGAAGAAGCCAATGTCTCCGTCAGGCGCACCTCCAGCTATCGAGCCGGCGCTAGGCCGATCCCTGGTGCTCAACGACGAGGCCATGGACAAGGTGCATCCGATGCTCGCTTCCCGCTTCAACGAGTGGGGAGAGACGGTGGCTCGGCCTGCGTCTCGCACTCGCATGGTTCGGGCATCCACCGAGGTCCCAATCTTCATAGATGCCCTCTGGGCTGGCCTGATTCCTCCCTTCTCTTCCTTCCTCAACCCGGTGCTAGAGCATTACCAGATCCACATTCTGCATCTTGACCCTCGATCGGTGACTCTTCTTGCTGTCTTTGCCTTCGTGTGTGAAGCCATGGTGGGCATCGCTACTTCGGTGGCCCTCCTCCGTCACTTCTTCTCATTGCACCTGGCTGACCCTCAGCAATGCTCAGGGTGCGTGAACTTCCAGGCCGTGGCTGCGACCGCGGGCGCAGGGATTGACTTCGAGCTCCCTCCATCCACAAGCGAGTTTCATACGTGATGGGTGTTTGTCGATGCTGGCGTGCTCAGCCCCCTGCTTCATCTCCCGACGGGGCCTACTGTTCCAAACTCCGGCTGGAGCCACCAGAACCTCGAGCCCCCGCCTTGCTCTCGTCTGGGCCAGGCTGAGGCTGTTGAAGGACCACGGCGTGACCGCGCCGATGGTGGTGAAGGAGTTCGTCAAACGCCGGGTTGCTCCGCTTCAGCACCACTCTCGCCCAATGTGGACCTTGCTCAACAGTTAGGACCACATGAGGTTCCAGGAGTCTGGGCTCCCTCTTGGGATGCGGCAAACAGTGCTCAAGGTCTTGACGGGTGTCCCTTTGCCGGCCGAAATGCCTGGGAAGAATTGCCTGCTGTATCGCTGCAAGAACAAGGATGAGTTTGCAGCGAGCATGCCTTCCTTCGACGAATGGGGGCTGCGGCCGATCGGACTGGTGGGGCCCCATGAGAACCCCGTCGTCGTGGTTCCCTTCTTCGCCGCCGGTGCCGAGCTCTTCCCAGGTGAAGGTGCGGGAGAGTGAGCTCCAACGGGGGCCGGTGGCTCAAGTCCTGAGGAACACATGCCGAATGGTGATCCTGGGGCGTCGTCTTCGGGGGGCTGCGACCCCCTCCCGAGGCGCCGATTATTGAGGAGGCGCAACATGCGGCTCCCGAGGCCAAGGATCTAGGGGCCTCGGGAGGTTGTGGTGAGACGGTGTCCGGCTGTTTGCCGCAACCGAGCACCCCTGAAGATATCCTTCCAGGCTCTTCTTCGGCCCTGCTGCGCACCGGCCATCACGTCCAGTGTTTCGGTCGTCTTTGTGTGGACTTCGAGGAGCTCTGCAAGAGGAAAGGATCCCCTAGCGGCTGCAACGTCTTTGGGCCGTTGAAGCGGCAAAAGTACATCGCCATTGATGCGTAAGTACCTTGTTGTCATGGATTCCTGTGTATAGCCTCCTTGTCCTGACATCAGTTCTCCAGGGCTCCTTCCGTTGAAGCTGTTGCGTCTCCCGAGAACTGGCCTCCTCCTTCATCAACTCCCCCATCCGCCTTGCGCGTTCCTGGTGTTCCTACCGCCCTTGGAGCTGGGTCGGTCGGGGGAGCATCCCTGCCTTCGCGGCGCGCTGAGCCCACAGCTTGGCCATTCCTCCCCCACGGTCTGGCGTGGAGCTTGGCGGGCGTGCCCAAGGCTCCTCCTTCGCTCATGGGCAGCAACTGGTTGGCTTCGATCTTTGGTTCCTCTTCAAGCAGCGAGCCTCAGCCGGCTTGGGCTTCTCGCGAGGACAAGCAGGCGTCAGGTGCGGCGTCAGCCCCCAGCCCCCTGCCGGGGGGTGGTGCGCTGCTTGGCGCCCCGCCCGCAGCCCCCGAGGTGGAGGACGAGGAGGGTCGAGCGTTCGAGCTCGAGCGCGGGCGGAGCGTGGTTCGTCACAAGCTCTTCCAGGAGGCGATGGGCGCGATCAGCTGACTTGGTGAAGAGCTCGCGGGTGTTGACTCGCGCCTTGAGGCCAAAGGTCTCCGGCTGGTGGAGGAGCGGCGCAAGCTGAGGGTGGCCATCAACCTCGGTTGCTATCAGCGCGACCTTGAGAATGTGAAGGCCGAGGCGTCCCTCAAGATCGCACATGAAGCCCGCTCGCGAGCCTTGGAAGAGGCTCGCGAGGCTGCGGAGGAACGTGCGTGGGAGCTCCAGGCCTGGAGCGCATCCCTTGAGCAGCATGTGGAGGTGCGCAGGGCCGCTGTTGCATCGCTGAGGGGGACGCCCGCGGGGGATGAGGAGGTCCGGAAGCGTGGTGAGACGCTGGCCCTGGAAGCCGTGCAGCGCAGCCTCAAGCTCGAGCGACTGGAGACGAGGGAACGTCAAGTTGCTCAAGCAGAAGATGCCGTCGGGGCTCGCGAGGCCGGAGTTGAGGAGGAGGTGAATCGCCAGGTGGCCGAGGTTTGCGCGGACCTGGAGGGTAGGTACGACCTGAAGCTGAAGCTCGCGGGTACGGAGGACGCGGGCAGGGCCGCTGCCCTCAGGCCCAGGCTGGATGAGGCCGAGAGTCGCGCGGAGGCCACGGCCGCCGCCCTGGTTACGGCGCAGGCGGACTTGGCCTCTGCCCGTGCCGAGCTGCGCTCCCTTCGTAGGCGGGTTGATGACGCTGAGGCCGTTGCACGGCAGAACACGGAGGAAGTGCTCCAACGACGAATGCTGCAGCGCAAGCATGCTCCTATGCTTTAAGATCTTCGGAACAGGGCCAACACCGCCCTGGGCCATATTTGCGACGTGGAGGTGCCGGCCCCTCACTCGAATGACTATGCCAGCCATCTGATCTTCTTTACTGAGGTGGTGACGCGTCTGGAGGCTCGATCTGCCAGAGCTCGCCAGCTTGTGGAGGAAAGAGGGCGTGGCCTGCTTGAGCGCGTTTTCTCCCGTGTCTTCAGCCACCTTCTGAATGCCGACCCCAACTTTGATTTCGACGCTGCCATCGCCCCCATTCCAACGGTTGTCCGGGATGACTTGGCGCATTGGGTTGAAGACAACGTGGACGCGTTGGTGAGGGCCTTCACTTTGGAAGATGACGGGGTGGTGGTCGCCGCTGACGAAGGCGACGTGGTTCACGACGGCGTCGGGGGCGTCGCCGGCGGTGGCGACGTTGCAGATGAAGACGATGACGACGCGAGTGACGCATCTGCGGGTGATGTAGCGAGCGACATTTCTGGCTGATCCCATGTTCTCCTGTCGTTTCATCCTAGACACGAGCTCGGGCATGGCCCTTGGAAAACTTGTAAGAGCATTTTGGGAGGGGGAGCCCCTCATGTAAGCAAATTGCAGTTTTTACTTTCCTATGCGATGTGAGTTTGTGTCCTCGTGAACTCGTGAATCCGGATGCGAGTCCTCTGTCGTGGTTTACCTTAGTCAGCGCCAGCTTTGAGGGTCGCGTCGACTGGTTCTGAGAACCCTGCGGAGCTCGTCGCCCCGTCAGAAGGGGCCCCACTAGAGGTGAGCACCAGTTGTAGTGCTAGCGCGCACTTGGTGTGCGCGCTTCGCGCTGTCCCACTCGCGAGGAGCTCATGAGGGGAAGGCGATGGACATGAGTCCCAGACAAAACGAGATCCAGAAGGTAAGAAATTGCTCGAACGAGAAAAGGCTCCCCCCGCGCGCATCGATAAAAACTCAGCTTCAACTCAAATCCAGATCCAGAAAGCAAAGCTACAGAGAGAGAGAGAGATCCAAAGCAAAAGGCCGCGTCCGGCACCTATTCTAGTCTTCTGGTCTTCAAGTCTTCTCACCAGCGCGGAGCTAAGTGCTGCCACTAGGCATGGGAGGGAGCCACAGGGCCTAAGGCCGGCACCCCTGAGACTCCGGGGCGTGTACAACCCCAACTCATTATTACGTGAGAGTGTCTCGGGCGGCGAGCTTCAGATGCGCTGGGCCTTCTTCACAGGTACCGGCCTTGCTTCATATCGCCAGACGAGGGGCCCACCTTGCGCCACCCTTGACCTCCCTTGAGCCGACCGGTCACCGGGACGACACAAAGGAGGGAAAGAGGACGCCAGCGGTGCCCCCGGCGACCACAGGTCCTCTGCCGGGGGAAGGGTTGTTGAGGCCTCCCCGGCAGAGGGCCTACCTCCGGGTGTCGCCAGGCGTCGTGCGCCGCGGGGAGGGACCTTGCTCCTGGCTCCCTCGCGGCGGCCCCCAACGTGTCTCCCTTGTTGGAACGGGTGCTGCCGTGCCAGGGTCGTCGATCGACGCTGCAACCTGATTCATCTGCAGCCCATGGTTAGCATAAGCCTGTTCCTGAGAGATTAGCGGTACCCTGTAGTTGCCGTTGCCAGCGCGATCATTGTGGTTCTCCGTTGGTTCTTGCAAGGCTTCGGCTCCTAGCGCCCCCTCTCCCCAATCTTCTCCAATGAATGTGTCGGGGTCGTCCTCTGGTGCGTACTCTTGGTCCATCATGCGGGGCACGTAGGCTTCCTGTTGGGGAACGTAGCAGAAATTCAAAATTTTCTACGCATCACCAAGATCAATCTATGGAGTTTACTAGCAACGAGAAGGAAGGAGTGCATCTACATACCATTGTAGATCGCGAGCGGAAGCGTTAAAGAGAACGGGGTTGATGGAGTCGTACTCGTCGTGATCCAAATCACCGATGATCCTAGCGCCGAACGGACGGCACCTCCGCGTTCAACACACGTACGGAGCAGCGACGTCTCCTCCTTATTGATCCAGCAAGGGGGGAGGAGAGGTTGATGGAGATCCAGCAGCACGACGGCGTGGTGGTGGAAGTAGCGGGATTCCAACAGGGCTTCGCCAAGCGCTACGGGAGGAGGGAGATGTGTCACGGGAGGGAGAGGGAGGCGCCAGGGCTTAGGGTTTGCTGCCCTCCCTTCCCCCCACTATATATAGGGCCAAGGGAGAAGGGGGGGGTGCAGCCTTGGCCCTTCCTCCAAGGAAGCGTGCGGCCAGGGAGGAGTCCATCCTCCCCAAGGCACCTAGGAGGTGCCTTCCCCCTTTAGGACTCTCCCTTTATCTTATCTCTTGGCGCATGGGCCTCTTGGGGCTGGTTCCCTTGGCCCATATAGGCCAAGGCGCACACCCCACAGCCCATGTGCCCCCCCGGGGCATGTGGACCCCTTGGTGGACCCCCGGACCCCTTTCGGCACTCCCGGTACAATACCGATAATGCGCGAAACCTTTCCGGCGACCAAAACAAGACTTCCCATATATAAATCTTTACCTCCGGACCATTCCGGAACTCCTCGTGACGTCCGGGATCTCATCCGGGACTCCGAACAACTTTCGGGTTACCGCATACTAATATCTCTACAACCCTAGCGTCACCGAACCTTAAGTGTGTAGACCCTACGGGTTCGGGAGACATGCAGACATGACCGAGACGACTCTCCGGTCAATAACCAACAGCAGGATCTGGATACCCATGTTGGCTCCCACATACTCCTTGATGATCTCATCGGATGAACCACGATGTCGGGGATTCAATCAATCCCGTATACAATTCCCTTTGTCAATCGGTATGTTACTTGCCCGAGATTCGATCGTCGGTATCCCGATACCTTGTTCAATCTCGTTACCGGCAAGTCTCTTTACTCGTTCCGTAACACATCATCCCGTGATCAACTCCTTGGTCACATTGTGCACATTATGATGATGTCCTACCGAGTGGGCCCAGAGATCCATCTGCATGGAGTTTCTTCATGCATATATATACCAATAGACATGGTTCGCATGTCTCAATCTTTTCAAACGAGTGAGTCCAAAGATCCATCTACATGGAGCTTCTTCATGCGTTCTATACCAATATGACTCAAATGGCAGTGCCACAAGTATGTGGTATTATCATTACTATTTTATATCTTTTGGCACGAACATGTGTATCACTGCGATCGAGATTCATTTTAGGTGCAAGACCATTGAAGGTATTATTCAAATAAACAGAGTAACCATTATTCTCCTTAAATGAATAACCGTATTGCGATAAACATAATCCAATCATGTTTATGCTCAACGCAAACACCAATCTCGATGGTAGAGGGAGCATGCGATGCTTGATCACATCAACCTTGGAAACACTTCCAACACATATCGTCATCTCACCTTTAGCTAGTCTCCGTTTATTCCGCAGCTTTTATTTCGAGTTACTAACACTTAGCAACCGAACCGATATCTAATACCCTGGTGCTGCTAGGAGTACTAGCAAAGTACACATTCATATAATGTACATCCAATGTACTTCTGTCGACCTTGCCTACCTTCTCATCTACCAAGCATCTAGGGTAGTTCTGCTTCAGTGACCGTTCCCCTCATTACAGAAGCACTTAGTCTCGGGTTTGGGTTCAACCTTGGGATTCTTCACTAGAGCAGCAAATGATTTGCTGTTTCATGAAGTATCACTTTTGCCCTTGCCCTTCCAGAAACTAGTGGTTTTATTAACCATCAACAATTGATGCTCCTTCTTGATCTCTACTTTCGCGGTGTCAAACATCGCGAGTTGCTCAAGGATCATCATGTCTATCCCTGATATGTTATAGTTCATCACGAAGCTCTAATAGCTTGGTGGCAGTGACTATGGAGAACCATCACTATCTCATCTGGAAGATTAACTCCCACTCGATTCAAGTGATTGTAGTACTCAGACAATCTGAGCACATGCTCAACGATTGAGCTTTTCTCCCTTAGTTTGCAGGCTTAAGAAACTTGTTAGAGGTCTCATACCTCTTGACGTGGGCACTAGTCTGAAATCCCAATTTCAGTCTTCGGAACATCTCATATGTTCTGTGACGTTTCAAAACCGTCTTTGGTGCCACAATTCTAAACCGTTAGCATTACACACTGAACTATCACGCAGTCATCAAAACATGTATGTCAGATGTTTCGCAACATCTACAGACGACGCTAAGGTTCAGCACACCGAGCGATGCATTAAGGACATAAGCCTTCTGTGCAGCAATGAGGACATTCCTCCGTTCACGGACCCAGTTCGCATAGTTGCTACTATCAACTTTCAACTAAATTTTTTCTCTAGGAACATATCTTAACCAGTAGAACTAAAGCGTAAGCTATGACATAATTTGCAAAGACCTTTTGACTATGTTCATGAATTAAGTTCATCTGATTATTGAACTCCCACTCAGATAGACATCCCTCTAGTCATCTAAGTGATACATGATCCGAGTCAAACTAGGCCGTGTCCGATCATCACGTGAGACGGACTAGTCATCATCGGTGAACATCTCCATGTTGATCGTATCTACTATACGACTCATGTTCGACCTTTCGATCTCTTGTGTTCCGAGGCCATGTCTGTACATGCTAGGCTCGTCAAGTCAACCTAAGTGTTTTGCATGTGTTCCGAGGCCATGTCTGTGCATTCTAGGCTCGTCAACACCCGTTGTATTCGAACATTAGAATCTATCACACCCGATCATCACGTGGTGCTTTGAAACAACGAACCTTCGCAACGGTGCACAGTTAGGGGAACACGTCTCTTGAAATTTTAGTGAGGGATCATCTTATTTATGCTACCGTCATTCTAAGCAAATAAGATGTAAACATGACAAACATCACATGCAAATCATAAAGTGACGTGATATGGCCAATATCATCCTGCGCCTTTGATCTCCATCTTCGAGGCGCGGCATGGTCACCTTCGTCACTGGCATGACACCATGATCTCCATCATTGTGTCTTCGTGAAGTTGTCTCGCCAACTATTACTTCTACTACTATGGCTAACGGTTAGCAATAGAGTAAAGTAATTACATGGCATTTTCATTGACACGCAGGTCAAACAATAAATTAAGACAACTCCTATGGCTCCTGCCGGTTGTCATACTCATCGACATGCAAGTCGTGATTCCTATTACAAGAACATGATCAATCTCATACATCACATATATCATTCATCACATACTTTTGGCCATATCACATCACATAGCATACCCTGCAAAAACAAGTTAGACATCCTCTAATTGTTGTTGCATGTTTTACGTGGCTACTATGGGATTCTAGCAAGAAAGTTTCTTACCTACGCGAAAGCCACAACGTGATATGCCAATTTCTATTTACCCTTCATAAGGACGCTTTTCATCGAATCCGATCCGACTAAAGTGGGAGAGACAGACACCCGCTAGCCACCTTATGCAACTAGTGCATGTCAGTCGGTGGAACCTGTCTCACGTAAGAGTACGTGTAAGGTCGGTCCGGGCCGCTTCATCCCACAATGCCGCCGAATCAAGATAAGACTAGTAACGGCAATAAATTGACAAAATCAACGCCCACAACTACTTTGTGTTCTACTCGTGCATAGGAACTACGCATAGACCTAGCTCATGATGCCACTGTTGGGGAACGTAGCAGAAATTCAAAATTTTCTACGCATCACCAAGATCAATCTATGGAGTTTACTAGCAACGAGAGGGAAGGAGTGCATCTACATACCCTTGTAGATCGCGAGCGGAAGCGTTCAAGAGAACGGGGTTGATGGAGCCGTACTCGTCGTGATCCAAATCACCGATGATCCTAGCGCCGAACGGACGGCACCTCCGCGTTCAACACACGTACGGAGCAGCGACGTCTCCTCCTTCTTGATCCAGCAAGGGGGAGGAGAGGTTGATGGAGATCCAGCAACACGACGGCGTGGTGGTGGAAGTAGCGGGATTCCAACAGGGCTTCGCCAAGCGCTGCGGGAGGAGGGAGATGTGTCACGGGAGGGAGAGGGAGGCGCCAGGGCTTAGGGTTTGCTCCCCTCCCTTCCCCCCACTATATATAGGGCCAAGGGAGAGGGGGGGTGCAGCCTTGGCCCTTCCTGCAAGGAAGGGTGCGGCCAGGGAGGAGTCCATCCTCCCCAAGGCACCTAGGAGGTGCCTTCCCCCTTTAGGACTCTCCCTTTATCTTATCTCTTGGCGCATGGGCCTCTTGGGGCTGGTTCCCTTGGCCCATATAGGCCAAGGCGCACACCCCACAGCCCATGTGGCCCCCCCGGGGCATGTGGACCCCTTGGTGGACCCCCGGACCCCTTTCGGCACTCCCGGTACAATACCGATAATGCGCGAAACCTTTCCGGCGACCAAAACAAGACTTCCCATATATAAATCTTTACCTCCGGACCATTCTGGAACTCCTTGTGACGTCTGGGATCTCATCCGAGACTCCGAACAACTTTCGGGTTACCGCATACTAATATCTCTACAACCCTAGCGTCACCGAACCTTAAGTGTGTAGACCCTACGGGTTCGGGAGACATGCAGACATGACCGAGACGACTCTCCGGTCAATAACCAACAGTGGGATCTGGATACCCATGTTGGCTCCCACATGCTCCTTGATGATCTCATCGGATGAACCACGATGTCGGGGATTCAATCAATCCCGTATACAATGCCCTTTGTCAATCGGTATGTTACTTGCCCGAGATTCGATCGTCGGTATCCCGATACCTTGTTCAATCTCGTTACCGGCAAGTTTCTTTACTCGTTCCATAACACATCATCCCGTGATCAACTCCTTGGTCACATTGTGCACATTATGATGATGTCCTACCGAGTGGGCCCAGAGATACCTCTCCGTTTACACGGAGTGACAAATTCCAGTCTCGATTCGTGCCAACCCAACAGACACTTTCGGAGATACCTGTAGTGCACCTTTATAGCCACCCAGTTACGTTGTGACGTTTGGTACACCCAAAGCATTCCTACGGTATCCGGGAGTTGCACAATCTCATGGTCTAAGGAAATGATACTTGACATTAGAAAAGCTCTTAGCAAACGAACTACACGATCTTGTGCTAGGCTTAGGATTGGGTCTTGTCCATCACATCATTCTCCTAATGATGTGATCCCGTTATCAACGACATCCAATGTCCATGGTCAGGAAACCGTAACCATCTATTGATCAACGAGCTAGTCAACTAGAGGCTTACTAGGGACATGGTGTTGTCTATGTATCCACACATGTATCTAAGTTTCCTATCAATACAATTTTAGCATGGATAATAAACGATTATCATGAACAAGGAAATATAATAATAACCAATCTATTATTGCCTCTAGGGCATATTTCCAACACTTCCGGGGCCGTCACCCCAAACACCTCGCCGTGGTGCCCCACGCTCCATGTTGCTCGGCCCAGGGTGGCGTCCTGAGGATGGTAGCGTGGCATCCGGCTGGGACCATGGAGGGCGACGCTTGCGCTCGTGCTTGTCGCAGGCGGCATGGGGGAGTCGGAGCCCCCTACGCCGTCGGCCGTGCTGATGTTCACGAAGCCCCCGGGCATAGTTGATGGCGCGCGGAAGTGCTGAGGTTCACCGCGCGGCCCTGCAGTGGCCTGAGGAGGGAGTCGATAGCAGAAGGGTGGTGCTCCCGACGCCGCTGCATCCAGCAGCTCAGCAACACGCTCCAGCAGTGTATCCCGGCCGCTTTCCATCAGCCTGCATTGCAGCAACTCCCTTGCCACGGTGAGCACTGCCCGTATGTTTGCTTGCTCCCGCCGTGACTGCGGCGCCGTTGCTGCGGCATGGCTCGCTTCTCTTGCGGCGGCCCGTACTTGCCGCGGGGTGAGGGTGGACGATGGCTGGCCGCGCTGCCCGCGCCCGGCGGAGTTTGGCGGCGCTCGCGCCGCCTGGAGTGCGGGGTCAAGATCTTCATGGGCAGGCGGCACTGCCCGGGCTGGCCAGGCTGCCCAGCGGTCAGAGCCGGCCCTTGACTCGCCGGACATCGTGGCTCGGGAGCGTCGGCGAGCTGGTTGGTGGAGAAGAAGCTCCGGCGCACCCCTACCAGGCGTGCCAAATGTCGGATGTGGGGTTCCGGCAAACCCTTAAGGTTCGAACACTGGGCTGCACACGAAGTCTTTCCCTCCTACCGATCTACGCCCTAGCTCGCTAAGGTCTCGCGGACGAACTCGACGAACTCGCAATACAAAAAGACACGAGGTTTATACTGGTTCGGGCCACCGTTGTGGTGTAATACCCTACTCCAGTGTGGTGGTGGTGGATTGCCTCTAGGGCCGATGATGAACAGTACAAGGGAAGAACAGCCTCCTGAGGTTGAGGTGTTCTTGTGGCTTGGGTAGGCTCTCGATCGGGTTGGATCAAACTAAGATGAGATTGCCCTACTATGGTGGCTAGCTCTACTTATATAGGCCCTGGTCCTCTTCCCAAATATCGAGCGAGAAGGGAGCCAACAACGACGGGCAAATTTGAAGGGGGGCAGCTAGTACAAGCTATCCTGACAAAAGTGGTCTTCGCCTGCGAAAAGCTCTGGTGGTGACGCCGTCTTGGGCTCCACGATGACCTCCATCTTGCCGTCCTCCTCGTCTTGGTCTCGTTGCACCAATATAGCAACCTTTGCCTGATGCCTCGGTACTCTTCGCCTGCGCTGGCCTCCTTAGCACCAAAGAGGAAATAAGGATGCTGCGCGCGCTGGCGCCCGCCTGGTGTCGTTCGTCATGGCTCACGTCACGAGAGCCTCGTGAGGTTCGCCCCGCCTTGATATCTCTGCTCCTCGTGAGCCTGCCTGGCTAGGCCACTCCAGAGGAGGTCTTGCGTCGTCCGCCTCGCGAGGCTTGGACCCTCGCGAGGGTCTTGGATGCCTTGTTGATGAAGATGGGCCGTACGGCCTGCTGGCTTATCCACGCTGTGGGCCATAGGCAGGCAAGTCTGGGGACCCCCGTTCCCAGAACGCCGACAACGTTGAGCCCTGCGCCGCCGTCGATGAGGGTCTTGGTGACTTGCACGTTGCTGATGACTGGTGAACAAAGCATCGGGAGAGCGCCGGTGGTAGCCGTGCAGTTGAGCTGATCTGCCGAGCTGAACGTGATGGCGCACTTGGACCATCTGAGCGGGCGCGTGGCTTCGAGCTTGGGGAGGACTGCATTCACTTCACGAGCAAACTGTTTGAAGATACCCTATCAGGCTGGGGCCTGAGCTCCGCCCAAGATGCAGGCGATAGCACGCGGCTCCTGGAAGCCCCCAGCCCCCTCGTCTTGATGGTGGTCATCATTCCTTCTTGGTGGTGGCGGTAGTGGAGGAAGACCGGCGTTGCCCTGAGGAAGATTTTCATGAGGCTGATCCCTCCAGGCGCCCTCGCGAGGTTGATCCTGCCAGCGGTCCTCACGAGGCCGTTCGTGCCACTCCTGGCGCGGGCCGCAGTCATCCCAGTGTCCGCCACCACGTCCTCCTCCTCGGCCGTAACCCCGGTCGTTGCACTCGGGGCGTCGACCAAAGCGTCCTTCTCGAATGGCTCTAAGCTCTTGACAGTCGCTGGTGTTGTGGTTATGCAGGTTATGGAAGGCGCAGAACGGTCGGCTGCTCTTGGATGATGCAGGATGGTCTCTGCCGCGCTTGGTGTCCGGCTCCGCCGCGAGCACGGCTGCTCCGTTGTGCTTCACGTCCTTTGTCTTGGCTTTCTTCTCCTTCGGGTCCGCAGCCGGGAGCTCGAGGAGGGAGAGGCGCCCCTCCTCAGCTCTTGCGCACTTGGTCGCCAGGTTGAACAGCTCCAGGGACGTGCAGAGCTCCTCGTGGATGGAGAGCTCCTCCTTCATCTTGATGTCACGGACGCCATCAGAGAACGCGGAGATGATAGCCTCGTTCGTCACCTTGGAGATCTTGAGGCGAACGTTGTTGAAGCGCTGGATGTACTTCTGGAGGGTCTCTCCTAGTTGTTGCTTGACGCGGCGTAGGTCACCCGCGGACGGTGGGCGGTCGCGAGTGCCCTGGAAGTTGGCAACGAAACGGTCGCGCATCTCGTTCCAGGAGGAGATCGAGCCTGGAGGCAGGTTCAGGAGCCAGGAGCGGGCACCATCCTTGAGAGCAATGGGGAACCAGTTCGCCATGACTTTTTCATCGCCGTTGGCCACCTCGATGCTCAGCTCGTAGAGCTGCAGGAACTCCGCAGGGTCGGGGGTGCCATCATAGCGAGGAGGCAGATCTGGCTTTAACTTGCCGGCCAGGCGACGCTACGCAGCTCGGGGGTGAAGGCGCGACAGCCGACCATGGTCACCGGAGCCCTGTGCTGGTGGGGAACTTGTCCTTGATGGGGTCCATGCACCGCCACCGCAGGCGGCACGCGGTCTTGCCGTGGTGGCGCAGGGAGCGCAGGGGCATTTTCTCGTGGCCGAGGGACTTCTTGGCAGCTTCTTTCTTCTTGCGCGGGCGCCGGACGCGGCAGGTCGCACCTTGGCGCCAAGACTTCGTCTTGGGGTAGAGGTGGTGGAGGCGCTCCATGGGCCACGCCGCCCGTGGCTGGCGGGGGGGGGGGCGAGGCAACGAGAGGGACGGTGCAGGAGAGCCCCTTGCGGTGCTGACAAGCTCGGCGATGCGGTCAAGCCAGTCCTCATAGAGGTCGTCGACGGGGCGGTAGCACAGGAGCTCGCGCGCCATGCACAACGTGGCCTGCGCGTCCACAGGAGCGCGACGAGCATGGGATGACGAACCGGCTGGGGTCAGCGATGGAGTGGCAGTGCGGCCGTCCTGCCGCACCGAGGGGTGCAGCGAGGATGCTTGCTGCTCGTTCCCCGCCGGGCCGGTGGCGGCGTTGGCGGTAGGCGATGGAGAACGACGGGGTGGCCCACTGACAGGAGCCGTCTGAGCGACACGGGCGGCGAGGGTAGCCCAGCGCTCAGCGCGAGCGCGGCGTCGTCCGCCATGGAGACGATGAAGCAACGGGACGCAGAGCGACGGAAGGGAAGCTTCGGCGCACCCCTACCTGGCGCGCCAAATGTCGGATCATGGGTTCCTGCAAAGCCCTTAAGGTTCGAACTCTGGGGTGCGCACGAAGATCTCCCCCTACCGATCCACGTCCTAGCTTCGCTAAGATCTCAAGGGCTAACTCGACGAACTCGCAACACAAAGAACACAAGATTTATACTGGTTCGGGCCACCGTTGTGGTGTAATACCCTACTCCAGTGTGGTGGTGGTGGATTGCCTCTGGGCTGAGGATGAACAGTTACAAGGGGAAGAACAGCCTCCTGAGGTCGAGGTGTTCTTGTGCTCGGTGTGTGGCTAGGGATTGGCTCAAGATCAGATGCCTAAGGCTCAGTTCTGTTCGGTTCCATTGCCTCCTACTGTGGTGGCTAGTCCTATTTATAGAGGCCCTGGTCCTCTTCCCAAATATTGAGCGGGAAGGGAGCCAACAACGGCCAATTTGAAAGGGGACAGCTAGTACAGCTTATCCTGACAAAAGTAGTCTTCGCCTGCCAAAGGCTCTGGTGGTGACGCCGCCTTGGGCTCCATGGTGAACTCCGTCTTGCCGTCCTACTGGTCTTGGTCTTGTTGCACTGATATGGAAACCTTTGCTTGACGGCTCGGTACTCCGCGTCTGTGCTTGCCTCCTTAGCACCAAAGAGGAAACAAGGACATTGCGCGCGCTGGTGCCTGCCTGGTCTCGGTCGTCATGGCTCACGTCACGAGAACCTCGCGAGGTTTGCCTTGCCTTGATCTCTCTGCCCCTCGCGAGCCAACTTAGTGAGGCCGCTCCCGAGGAGGTCTTGTGTCGTCCGCCTCGGGAGGCTTGGCCCCTCGCGAGGGTCTTGAATGCTTTCTTGATGAAGATGGGCCGTACGGGCCCGCTCGCATAGCCATGCCGTGGGCCACAGGCAGGCAAGTCTGGGGACCCCCGTTCCCAGAACGCCGACAGCCATCAACCGCCGTCGCGTATTACACTTCGCTGAGTTGGCAACCATCGTACAGAAGTACTGCGCAATGGAAAACGCCTGGAAAACCCAGGCAGCCCTCTTGGAACCTCCGGTTTCCATTCAACCCTTCGTCCGGCAAAAAAGGATGCACCCTCGCGGGGCACCCGAACCAATAGTAAAGAAATCTAAGCACATTACGGGGAACGGAAACGTTCTAGAGGGATGGCTTGATAGGCCATGCAAAATACACACAACACCGGATACCATACCAACCCACAGCCTTAGAGCATGTTGGATACTCCGGCAAGTGGCCAAGAGCAGCGAGGATATCCTCACCAAAAATACCCCAGAGCAACACCCCTCGGAAGACGACGACCTCAGCGTATTGTCGGTCTTCTAGACTTTTGCTTCAAACAATCGGCGCAAAAGGGCCCTCCGCGACCTCGCCGAAGTCTGCCAAGTCATGGCACCAAACCCTTGGAACGACACGGCCATAACAATCGATGGCAATGACGAACCAAGATTCCGGACAGTCCAGGCACCGGCCGCCTTGGCCCTCAATCCAATTGTGGACGGTTTTCGGCTCACCAAAGTGCTCATGGACTGGGCCAGCGGACTAAACCTCATCTATGAGGATACACTCAACAAAATGGAAATAGACAGGAGCCGTATCGAGCAAAGCAGCACGACCTTCCGAGGAATCATTCTCAGTTGGGAGGCGCGATGTGCTAGAAAAATCACACTTGACGTGGTATTCGGCACGTCGGAGAATTATCGGTCCGAAGAGATAACATTCCAAGTGGCCCCTTTCAACAGCGGATATCACGCCCTATTGGGGCGAGATACATTTACACGCTTCCAAGCTATACCTCATTATGGGTATATGAAGCTCAAGATGCCTGGGCCCAATGGTATCATCACTCTTGCCAGTGATCCGGACATAGCACTCCGCGCCGAAAACAAAACCGCATCCCTGGCCCTCGAGGCACTGTCTGAAGCCCTCGCGGCCGAAGAGCTAACCGCGCTGCGCTCCACTGTGGATAGTGATGATGTAACCCTGGACAAGCGACCCAAATCCACCTCCTTTAAACCAGCAGATGAAATAGTCAAATTTCAAGTCCACCCGACGGATCCCAAGAAAACAGCATCCATCGGGGCACAGCTCGACCCAACGGTTGACGCCGCGCTACGAGAGTTCCTGCGCGAGAACTGGGACATATTCGCCTGGAACCCTTCTGATATGCCAGGAATCCCACGCAGGTTGGCTGAACACAGCCTCAACATACTGAAGGGATATAAACCGGTCAAACAAACACTACGGCGCTTTTCCGAACCCAAACGATAAGCCATGGGGGAGGAGCTAGCCAAGCTAATCGAGGCTGGATTCATAAGAGAAATAAAACATCCGGACTGGCTAGCAAACCTGGTGATGGTGCCAAAGAAGGATAAATTCCGGCGCCTATGCATCGATTTCAAAGACCTCAACAAGGCCTGCCCTAAGGATGCCTTCCCCTCCCTCGCATCGATCAGATTATTGATGCCACTCCAGGACACGACTCACCGTGTTTCCTCGACGCATACTCCGGATACCATCAAATCAAAATGAAGGAGTCCGACCAAGCCGCAACGGCATTCATTACCCCATATGGGCCATTCTGCTTCAAAACTATGCCCTTCGGGCTCAAAAACTGTCGACGTTCTGGGAACGGGGGTCCCCAGACTTGCCTGCCTGCGGCCCACAGCGTGGCTAAGCCAGCAGGCCATACCACCCATCTTCATCAACAAGGCATCCAAGACCCTCGCGAGGGTCCAAGCCTTGCGAGGCGGACGACGCAAGACCTCCTCTGGAGCGGCTGAGCCAGGCAGGCTCACGAGGAGCGGAGATATCAAGGTGGGGCAAACCTCACGAGGCTCTCGTGATGTGAGCCATGACGAACGGCACCAGGCGGGCGCCAGCGTGGCAGCGTCCTTGTTTCCTCTTTGGTGCTAAGGAGGCCAGCGCAGGCGAAGAGTACTGAGGCATCAGGCAAAGGTTGCCATATTGGTGCAACGAGACCAAGACCAGGAGGACGGCAAGGCGGAGGTCATCGTGGAGCCCAAGACGGCGTCACCCAGGAGCTTTTCGCAGGCGAAGACCTCTTTTGTCAGGATAGCTTGTACTAGCTGTCCCCCTTCGAGTTTGCCCGCTGTTGTTGGCTCCCTTCCCGCTCGATATTTGGGAAGAGGACCATGGCCTCTATAAATAGGTCTAGCCACCACAGTAGTAGCGATCGGATCGAGAGAGGCGCACAAGCTCGCACGAACAAGAACACCTCCACCTCAGGAGGCTGTTCTTCCCTTGTACAGTTCATCATAAGCCCAAGAGGCAATCCACCACCACCATACTGGAGTAGGGTATTACACCACAACGGTGGCCCGAACCAGTATAAATCTCGTGTCTTTCTATGTTGCGAGTTCGTCGAGTTCGTCCGCGAGTCCTTAGCGAGCTAGGGCGTAGATCAGTAGGAGGGAAAGACTTCGCGCGCACCCTAGTGTTCGAACCTTAAGGGTTTGCCAGAACCCCACATCCGACATTTGGCGCGCCAGGTAGGGGTGCGCCGGAGCTTCTTCTCCGCCAACCAGCTCGCCGACGCTCCCCAGCCACGATGTCTGGCGACTCAAGGGCCGGCTCCGATCGCTGGGCAGCCTGGCCGGCCCGGGCAGCGCCGCCTGCCAATGAAGATCTCGACCCCGTGCTCCGGGTGGCGCGAGCACCGCCAAACTCCGCCGGGCGCGGGCAGCGCGGCCAGGCATCGTCCACCCTCACCCCACGGCAGGTACGGGCCGCCGCAAGAGGAGCGAGTCATGCCGCAGTAACGGCGCCTCACTCACGGTGGGAGCAAGCAAACATGCGGGCAGCACTCACCGTGGCAAGGGAGCTGCTGCGGTGCAGACTGATGGAGAGCGGCTGGGACACACTGCTGGAGCGTGCTGCTGAGCTGCTGGATGCTGCGGCATCGGGAGCACCACCCTTCTGCTATCGACTTCCTCTCCAGGCCACTGCAGGGCCGCGTGGCGAACCTCACAACATCCGCGCGCCATCAACTACGCCCGGGGGCTTCACCAACATCAGCACGGCCAGCGGCATAGGGGGATCCGACTCCCCCATGCCACCAGCGACAAGCACGGGCGCAAGCGTCGCCCTCCATGGGCCCAGCCGGATGCCGTGCTGTCATCCCCAGGACGCCACCATGGGCCGAGCAACATGGAGCGTGGGGCACCACGGCGAGGTGTTCGGGGTGACGGCCCCGGAAGCCTACGTGCCCCGCATGATGGACCAAGGGTACACACCAGAGGATGACCTTGGCTCGTTCATTGGAGAAGATTGGGGAGAGGGGGCGCTAGGAGTCGAAGCCTTCCAAGAACCAACGGAGAACCACGACGGTCACACCGGGAACAGCAACTATAGGGTACCACTAATCTCTCAGGAACAGGCTTATGCTAACCATGGGCTGCAGATGACTCAGGTTGCAGCGTCGATCGACGACCCTGGCACGGCAGCATCCGTTCCAACAAGGGAGACACGCTGGGGGCCGCCGAGAGGAAGCCAGGAGCAAGGCCCCTCCCCGTGGCGCGCGACGCTTGGCAACACCCGTAGGTAGGCCCTCTGCCGGGGAGGCCTCGACAACCCTTCCCTCGGCAGAGCACCTGTGGTCGCCGAGGGAACCGCTGGCGTCCTCTTTCCCTCCTTTGTGTCGTCCTGGTGACCGGTCAGCTCAGAGGAGGTCAAGGGTGGCGCACGGCGGGGCCCTCGTCTGGCGATATGAAGCAAGGTCGGTACCTGTGAAGAAGGCCCAGTGCCTGTGAAGCTCGCCGCCCGTGACACTCTCACGTAATAATGAGTTGGGGCTGTACATGCCCCGGAGTCTCAGGGGTGCCGGCCTCAGGCCTTGGGGCTCCCTCCCACGCCTAGTGGCAGCACTTAGCTCCGCGCTGGTGAGAAGACTTGAAGACCAGAAGACTAGACTAGGTGCCGGACGAGGCCTTTTGCTTTGGATCTCTTTCTCCGTAGCTTTGCTTTGAGTTTTTATTGACGCACGCGGGGGGAGCCTTTTCTTGTTCGAGCATTTCCTTGCCTTCTGGATCTTGTTTTGACTGGGACTCATGTCCATCGCCTTCCCCTCACGAGCTCCTCGCTAGCGGGACAGCGCGAAGCGCGCATGCCAAGTGCGCGCAAGCACTACAACTGGTGCTCAGCTCTAGTGGGGCCCCTTTCTGACGGGGCGACGAGCTCCGCAGGGTTCCCAGGAACTCGACACGTCGCAGCCCAGCTCAAAGCTGGCGCTGACTAAGGTAAACCAAGTCAAAGAACTCGCATTCGGATTCACAAGTTCACGAGGACACAAACTCACATCGCATGGGAAAGTAAAAACTGCAATTTGCTTACATGAGGGGCTCCCCCTCTCAAAATTCTCTTACAAGTTTTCCAAGGGCCACGCCCGAGTTTGTGCGCAGGATGAAATGACAGGAGAACAAGGGATCAGCCAGAAATGTCGCTCGCTGCGTCACCCGCGGATGCGTCACTCGCGTCGTCGTCGTCTTCATCGGCATCATCGCCGCCATCGGCGACGCCCCCGTCGCCATCGTCAGCCACGTCGCCTTCGTCTGCGGCGACCACCACCGCGTCATCCTCTGAAGTGAAGGCCCTGACCAACGCGTCCACATTGTCCTCAACCCAACGCGCTAGGTCGCCCCCGACAGCCGAGGGTACGGGGGCGATGGCGGCGTCGAAATCAAAGTTGGGGTCGGCATTCAGGAGGTGGCTGAAGACACGGGAGAAAGCGCGCTCGAGCAGGCCACGCCCCCTTTCCTCCACAAGCTGGCGAGCTCTAGCAGATCGAGCCTCCAGGCGCGTCACCACCTCGGTGAAGAAGGTCAGATGGCTGGCATAATCATTCGAGTGAGGGGTCGGCACCTCCACGTCGCAAATATGGCCCAGGGCGATATTGGCCCTGTTCCGGAGATCCTGAAGCATAGGGGCATGCTCGCGCTCCAGTGTTCATCGCTGGAGCACCTCCTCCGTGTTTTGCCTCACGACGGCCTCTGCGTCATCAACCCGCCTCCGGAGGGAACGTAGCTCGGCACGGGCGGAGGCCAAGTCCGCCTGCACCGTAACCAGGGCGGCGGCTGTGGCTTCCGCACGCATCTCAGCCTCGTCCAACCTGGGCCTGAGGGCAGCGGCCCTGCCCTCATCCTCCACGCCTGCGAGCTTCAGCTTCAGGTCGTACCTACCCTCCAGATCTGCGCGAACCTCGGCCACCCGGCGATCAACCTCCTCTCGACTCTAGCCTCGCGAGCCCCGACGGCATCTTCTGCTTGGGCAACTTGACGCTCCCTCGTCTCCAGTTGCTCGAGCTCCAGGTTGCGCTCCATAGCCTCCAGGGCCAGCGCCTCCTCACGCTTCCGGACCTCCTCTTCCTCCGCAGGCGTCCCCCTCAGCGACGCAAGAGCGGCCCTGTGCGCCTCCACCTGCTGCTCAAGATACGCGCTCCAGGCCTGGAGCTCCCACGCGCGCTTCTCCGCAGCCTCGCGGCGGCGGTCAGCCTCGCGAGCCTCATCCAAAGCTCGTGAGCGGGCTTCATGGGAAACCTTGAGAGATGCCTCTGCCTTCGCGTTCTCAAGGTCGCGTTGATAGCGGCCGAGGTTGATGGCCACCTTCAGCTTGCGCCGCTCCTCCGCCAGCCGGATATCTTCAGCCTCAAGACGCGAATCGACACTCATGAGCTCTTCACCAAGTCGACACATCGCGCCCATCACCTCCTGGAAGAGCTAATGACGAACCACACTCCGCCCGCGCTCGAGCTCAAACGCTCGGCCCACCTCGTCCTCCGCCTCAGGGGCTGTGGGCGTGGCACCAAGTGGTGCGCCCCCTCCAGGCAGGGGGCTGGGGACTGACACCGAGCCAGACGTCAACCAGTCCTCGCGAGGAGCCCAAGCCGACCGGGGCCCGCTGCTCGGAAACGAGCCGAAGATCAAAGCCAACAAATTGCCATCCATGACCAGCGAAGGAGTCTTAGGCACGCCTGCCAAGCTCCACACCAAACCGGGGGGAAGGAGCGATAGGGCCGCAGGTTCAGCATGCCAAGAAGGCATGAGTGCCCCTTCAACCAACCCTGCTCCGGGGGCGACAAGCGGACTCGGAGCGCTCGAGGCTGGCGGAAGAATTGAGGAAGAAGGGGGCCGTTTCTCAGGAGACTCGGCAGCCTCGGTGGAAGGAGCCCTGAAAGACTGGTGTTAGAAGAAGGAAGCAACGCGTAATAAGCTATGGCGGCAAGGTACTTACGCGTCAATGGCGATGTACTTTCGTCGCTTCAACGGCCCGAAGACGCTGCTACCGCTAGGGGATCCTTTCCTCTTGCGGAGCTCACCGAAGTCACACAAAGACGACCGAAACGCTGGACGTGATGGCCGGTGTGCAGAGGGGCCGGAGAAGAGCCTGGAAGGATACCTTCAGAGGTGCCTGGTTGTGGCAAACAGCCGGGCACCGCCTCACCACAACCTCCCGAGGCCTCTGGAGCTTTGGCCTCGGGAGCCGCGTGCTGCGCCTCCTCAATAATCGGTGCCTCAGGAGGGGGTCGCGGGCCCCCGAAGACGACGCCCTAGGATCATCATCCGGCATGCGTTCCTCAGGACTTGGGCCACCAGCCCCGTCGGAGCTCGCCCACCTGCACCGTCGCTTGGGGCGAGCTCGGCACCAGCGGCAAGGAAGGGAACCACAACGACGGGGTTCTCACGAGGCCCCTCCAGGCTGATCGGCTGCGGCCCCCATTCATCAAAGGGGGGCATGCTCGCGGCTAACTCATCCCTGTTCTCACAACGGTACAGCAGGCAGCTCTTCCTGGGCATGTCGTCCGGCAGAGGGATACCCATCAGAACCATGAGCACCGTCTCCCGCGTCTTAAGAGGAAGCCCTTCCTCCTGAAACCTCATGTGGTCCTGATTGCTGAGCAAGGTCCGCATCGGGCGGGAATGGCGCTGAAGCAGAGCGACTCGGCGCATGACGAACTCCTTCACCACCATAGGCGCAGTCACGCCGCGGTCCTTCAACATCCTCAGCCTGGCCCAGACAGGCGCATGGCGGGGGCTCGTGAGCTTCTGATGGCCCCAACCGGAGTTTGGAACAGCAGGCCCCGCCGGAGCCTGAAGCAGGGGGTTGAGCACGCCGGCATCGACAAACACCCATCGCGTGCGAAACTCGCTAGTGGATGAAGGGAGCTTGAAGTCAATCCCCGCGCCCGCGGTCGCAGCCACGGCCTGGAAGCTCACGCACCCCGAGCATTGCTGAGGGTCGGCCAGATGCAATGAGAAGAAGTGACGGAGGAGGGCCACCGAAGGAGCGATGCCCACCATGGCTTCGCACACGAAGGCGAAGACAGCGAGAAGAGTCACCGATTGGGGGTCAAGATGCAGCATGTGGATCTGGTAATGCTCTAGCACCGCGTTGAGGAAGGCAGAGAAAGGAGGAATCAGGCCAGCCCAGATGGCATCTATGAAGATTGGGACCTCGGTGGCTGCCCGAGCCATGCGGGTGCGAGACGCAGGCCAAGCCACCGTCTCTCCCCACTCGCTGAAGCTGGAAGCAAGCATCAGGCGCACCTTGTCCATGGCCTCGTCGTTGAGCACCCGGGATCGTCCTAGCGCCGGCTCGACAGCTGGAGGTGCGCCGGACAAAGACATTGGCTTCTTCCCGTTGTCCGCCTGTTTTGGCGCCATGGCAACGAAGCAGGAGGAGGGTAGGTCGGATCGGAGAAGGGAAGCAGAGCCACAAGGAAGCAGGGGAATTGGGGAAGCAAGGCGCGGGCGACGGAGGAATAACTGTGTAGGCCGCAGGGGCCGCATAGCCAGGCAGATTCAAAGGCAGCGTGGGGAAGTGGAGACGCCCACGTCCAATCAACCGCCACGCGTCGACCGAGGCCGCAGGCTTTTGGGGCCCGCGGTGCTCCGAACTAGACCCTTGGTTTTGCCGCGAAGCCAAGCCCGAGCGCACCTTGGGCCTGGGGGCTACTGTCGGCGTTCTGGGAACGAGGGTCCCCAGACTTGCCTGCCTGCGGCCCACAGCGTGGCTAAGCCAGCAGGCCGTACGGCCCATCTTCATCAACAAGGCATCCAAGACCCTCGCGAGGCTCCAAGCCTCGCGAGGCGGACGACGCAAGACCTCCTCTGGAGCGGCTGAGCCAGGCAGGCTCACGAGGAGCGGAGATATCAAGGCGGGGCAAACCTCATGAGGCTCTCGTGACGTGAGCCATGACGAATGGCACCAGGCGGGCGCCAGCGCGTGCAGCGTCCTTATTTCCTCTTTGGTGCTAAGGAGGCCAGCGCAGGTGAAGAGTACCGAGGCATCAGGCAAAGGTTGCCATATTGGTGCAACGAGACCAAGACCAGGAGGACGGCAAGGCGGAGGTCATCGTGGAGCCCAAGACGGCGTCACCCAGGAGCTTTTCGCAGGCGAAGACCGCTTTTGTCAGGATAGCTTGTACTAGCTGTCTCCTTCAAATTTGCCCGCCGTTGTTGGCTCCCTTCCCGCTCGATATTTGGGAAGAGGACCAGGGCCTCTATAAATAGGTCTAGCCACCACAGTAGTAGCGATCGGATCGAGAGAGGCGCACAAGCTCGCACGAACAAGAACACCTCCACCTCAGGAGGCTGTTCTTCCCTTGTACTGTTCATCATCAGCCCAATAGGCAATCCACCACCACCACACTGGAGTAGGGTATTACACCACAACGGTGGCCCAAACCAGTATAAATCTCGTGTCTTTCTATGTTGCGAGTTCGTCGAGTTCGTCCGCGAGATCTTAGCGAGCTAGGGCGTAGATCGGTAGGAGGGAAAGACTTCGCGCGCACCCAAGTGTTCGAACCTTAAGTGTTTGCCGGAACCCCACATCCAACAAAAACGCTGGGGCCACCTACCAACGCATGATTCAAAGATGCCTGGAGAAACAGATCGGCAAGACAGTTGAAGCATATGTGGATGACGTCGTCATCAAAACTAGACACGTCGAGTCATTAATAGACGATCTGCGTCTCACATTCGACAACCTCCGTACATAGGACATCAAGCTTAATCCGAAAAAGTGTGTTTTCGGTGTCCCCGCTGGGCTTCATCATTTCCAATAGAGGAATGGAAGCAAACCCAGCCAAAATCCGAGCTTTGTCACATTTGGCTACGCCAACAGACCTTAAACAGGTCCAAAAACTAGCCGGATGTGTGGCAGCTTTAAGCCGCTTTATCTCCAGACTAGGAGAAAAAGCACTGCCACTCTATCACCTTCTCCGACGCACTGACCACTTCGAGTGTACGGATGCGGCAACGGCCGGACTGGAACAAATAAAAGCTCTTTTAACGAGCAACCCAATCCTGGCCGCACCGAACGTCGGTGAACCCGTGCTATTATACATATCGGCAACACACCAAGTGGTGAGCGCGGTGCTCGTCGTTGAGCGAGAGGAGGACAGACACAAATTCCCGCTTCAGAAGTCGATATACTACGTATCCACTGTCCTCACACCATGCAAATCCCGGTACCCTCATTACCAAAAGATAGAATACGCGGTCTTCATGGCATCCCGGAAGCTGTGACACTACTTCCAAGAGTGCTCGATCACGGTGGCTTCCGAAGTACCACTGAACGACATAATAAACAACCGCGATGCCACAGGCCGGATTGCTAAGTGGGCCATTGAGCTCCTTCCATTCTACATAACATACAAACCGTGCCGGGCCATTAAATCCCAAGTACTGGCCGACTTCGTCGCCGAATGGACAGAGGCCGAACTCCCTAAAGAGTATGGCACATATTCTAACTAGGTCATGCACTTCTATGGCTCCAAAATGCTGGCAGGCTTAGGAGCGGGCGTTGTCTTAACATCCCCCAATGGAGATACAGTTCAGTACGTACTCCAGATATTATACACAGACTCCAACAACGCAGCCGAGTACGAGGCCTTGCTGCATGGTCTTCGGATGGCCGTCTCCATGGGCATACAACGCCTGGAGGTGCGCGGGGATTCAAACCTAGCAATATCCCAAATAAATGGAGACTTCGACGCCAAAGATCCGAATATGGCGGCCTATCGTAACGCCGTTCTCAAAATGTCAGCTCGGTTCGAGGGGCTCGAGTTTCATCATGTGGCTCGAGAAAGTAATCAAGTGGCGGATGTCCTTGCTCCATCGGCGACAAGCGCGACCCCGTCCCACCTAACATATTCCTGGAAAGGCTCTTCAAGCCATCCGTGGTGTGGCAAGGGGAGAGCGGCAACACCACTCGAGACCCGATTATACCCCCAGATTCCAAACACAATACCGATATCATCGGGGGCTCAGCTACTGAAATAACACATCGGCCCATCTTATCATGGCAGTCATTGCCCCATGGACCAAACCCTTCCTGGCCTACCTTAATAGTCGAGAACTCCCTGAGGATCAGAACAAGGCTCGCTGCATTGTCCGGCGCTCGAAAGCCTACAAGGTCCATGACGGAGAGATCTACAAGAAGAGCGCCACCGGAGTACTTCAACGATGTATCTCCGAAGAAGAGGGGTGATAGCTCTTGGCTAAAATTCATGCCGGTCTCGGTGGTCACCATGCTGTGGCTTGGGCCCTTGTAAGTAATGCCTTCCGTACAGGTTTCTATTGGCCAACGGCCCGAGCAGATGCACAGGACCTTGTCCAACGGTGCGTCGGATGCCAGCTTTTCACCACTCTACAAACAATCCCCATCACTTGCCTTTTGCGGTCTGGGGGCTTGATATGGTCGGATCCCTTAAAGGAGGAAGCCACAAGAAAAAATATATGCTGGTCATGGTGGATAAATTCACTAAGTGGATAGAGGCCAAGCCAGTTAAAACGGCCGAAGCCGGACCAGTGATAGACTTCATATCCGGTGTCGTGCACTGTTATGGCGTCCCACACAGCATTATCATCGATAACGGCTCCAATTTCACAACCGATGAGGTGAAAACCTGGTGTGCTAATATGGGCATTAAACTCGATTACGCCTCCGTCTATCACCCAGAAACAAATGGTCAAGTCGAACGAGCCAATGGTCTTATTATGAGCGGCATCAAGCCTAGACTAGTGCGTTCTTTGAAAGAATCAGACAAGCACTGGGTCGAGGAGCTCGACTTCGTACTCTGGGGGTTGCGGACCACGCCCAATCGCACTACCGGATATACACCCTTCTTCATGGTGTATGGCGCGGAGGCTGTGTTACCCTGCGACATTATTCATGACCCACCTCGAGTGCGCATGTATGAAGAGAGAGAGGCCGAGCTTGATCGGCAGGACAACTTAGATGTCCTGGAGGAGGAGCGTGACGTTGCAAAAGCCTGTTCCGCACTTTATCAACAACAGGCTCGCAGGTATCAAAGCAGAGAAGTGCGGGCCAAGACTTATAATGTTGGCGAACTCGTTCTACACTTGCTGGAGAAGAAAAAGGACAAACTCAAGCCCAAGTGGGAGGGTCCCTTCAGCATTTACGAAGTTCTCACCGGAGGAGCATACCGCCTGCGTGACGCATCAGACAATCGCCTAGAGCCGAACCCATGGAACGCGGCCAGACTCCGAAGATTCTACGCCTAGCGCCGGACTCTTTGTTCGTCTCCTTCTCCCTTTTGTTTCCATCACTTTTTCCTCTCTTTTCGCTTTTTTAGCTTTAAAGCTCTCGTGCGGCTAAACCACGCACCTCCGACGTACACATCCTTAAATATGTATGCCCATAATACCCGGGGGCTTCTTGTACAGAAGCTTATCATTATTTTCTGGGCATCAAGCTCACCACATATGTGTTTTTCCCCATATGTTCCTTTTCTTCGCCATTATATGCATCGTTATGACTTAAGTTTTGGCCAAGCTGGGTTGCCAGGCTCCTGTGCTTATGCCCTACGTTCCCGTTTGTTCGGCAAGTCATAAAGGGAGCACCTTTGCGATTGATACTGCCGGGTCATCCGGATGTGTACCTCAGACTGGGTGAAGCCGAAAGCTAGCATTCTTAAGGGAATATTCGGTCGGTGGACTAAAGATGTTTTTACAATCATTACATTATGAACCCCCAGATGTTATGTACGCTGTGATTTTTCAATCACAGTTCGGACATGCATATTTACGCATGTTCACCCAGGGAAAGGAACCCTTAATGGAACTATTCTCTCTGGAAGATGTTTCTTACAATTACAATGTAATATAACATAGCTAGCCGGATACAACTTGTCTATTCAAGCAACTATGACACCTATGCCTGGTTTCCACGCATACCCCGGTCTATCTAGCCGCTAAGGTATTCGGAAACACACCACACCTTTGGGTATAGAGGTCGAAGCGAAAAGGTCTGCCATGACGATCTTTTTACATTCCGGCTAGGGACAAATATGTCAAGGAAAGTACATAGTCACTACGACTCAAAAATTTCCTCCTCGATGCCATCTAACAGGCTGTCTAACTTACAATCCTGTTGGGAATATTTTGTGGCTACTTTTACCTGGTCATATACCAAACTAACGGGAATTTCCTTTCCGTCCGACCCTATCGGTCCAACCCGGGCCATATGATTTGGATCAAGCTTGGTGTACCATGTCTTCACCATGGCCCAGGCCTCTCGCGCACCTTCTCGGCAGGCTGATATCTTCCATAATCGATTACGCCGCCGGGCTCCATTGAATAGCTCCACGAGCTCCGGCATACTCCCTGGAGGGGAGGCGGATGGCCATAAAGCCTTGGCAACACTCTGCATTGCTTGCCGAACTTCCTCGTGCCTTTGGGAAAGCTCTTGTAATAGGTCGCCTTGAGATCCGGACATGTCCTCTTCAGGACGGCCAGTCAGAATACCTGCAGACATAAATCTGTCTGTTCCTGCCCTCGTTGAATTATAGGGAGACAAGTTCGAAAAGCATACTGAATATGCCGCCTCATAGCTTTTTATTCTCCTCCACGGAATTGGCTAGCTGGGCTCGCACATCTTTCAGTTCTTCGCCCAGTAGAGTGTTGGAATCCTGCAGCTTATTCTTCTCATCCCTGACCCGTGTCAGCACACGATCGCCCGCGGCCAGTTGCCTTTTGGCTTCTTGCAAGACTTGCAAGGCCTTCTTCAGTTGATCTGACGATCCTGCCATGGGAGATACAAAAAAATATTAATATTGCTGGTACATGATTATATTTTCTCGATGGAGAGGAACATTACCAAGCGATGCCTCCTTGGATTTCTCCAGTTCGGCGGTAGCAGCAGCCAGCTGGGTCTGACATTTTTCCAGCTCTTGAGACAACAGGTTGTTCTTCTCTGTGAGCACCTGGGTATACAATGATCCTTAAAATAGTTGTATCAACTGCTTCAAGTCTCGGGGACTACTAGTATATATATAATTATCAGATTGGTGCAAATGTGTACTTACCCGCATATCTTTCAAATGATGGTTTGTGGCTCTAGTAAGCCCGTCTCGAGCAGCTCGGATGTACGCATCAGCCGAGCTGAAGGCGTTGAATGCCTCCTTTGTAAAGCCGGGGTCGCGAAGAGCGGCCCGCCGGCGCCGATGATTCATGGCGCTTTCCACTTCAGAATTTGTGATGGATACATCATCCGACTCCTCTGCCGAAGGACAATCCGGCGTCACTCCCGTATCAGCCCTCGCCTTTAAAGCAGGGTCAGGAACCTGACTTGTGGAGGTACGGCCGGCGAGATCCCCAGATATAGTCCGGCGAACATTTTTCTGATAAGAAACAGCGGATAATGTCACAGTTTGATGTGACTGCCAGGGGGCATGATCAAAAACCATACCTCTTTGTTGACGGCTCTGCCATGTTGTCGTTCGCTTTCCTCTTCGAATATTTGCCTGGTGCGAACGCTGCTCTCTTAGGAGATGCCTCTAGCGCACGTTGAGACATCTGGCGCCTCCCCTTTGGAGCACAAAGTAGTGCGGTGAATGAGGCATAATGAGGAAGCTCTCTCGAAGAAGGTGTCTCTTGGTCACTTACATGCAAGGCAGGGAGGAGACCGAGATAGTCGGCGGTGATGGCCACTTCCGTGCCGTCATAGCTCGCCTGGTAGAACACCCCATCCTCGAGCTCCATGAATATGTCCGGATCCTCCTCAAATCCGGGGTCAAGGTCCCGGTTGTGATCCTCTGGCTGTGGGGCGGGGCTATGGATCCCCTTGGTAACCTTCCGACATTCCTGTTACAAATGGATGGGTTAATGTCCATTAAAAGTGACTCAGGGAGAGGATTGAGTAAAGTAGTGGGATTAGAACTCACCCAGCTAGGAGGATTGTACATGGAAAATCCATCTCGACGCTTAATACGAGTGAACTCCTCTTTCTCCCCTTTGTACAGTTCGGCCAGTATTTTGGCCAAAGCAGCGAGGGTGTTCGGACCCTTCCGACCGCAGCGAGAAGCGTCATCTTCCCCATTATAGTGCCACATGGGAAGCCCTCTGTATTGGAGTGGCTGAACCCCCCGCACTATGGAAGTCGCCATTACCTGGACTATTGATAGTCCGGACTGGGCGAGCGCCTTTATCTTGCCCATCAATTGACGGACTTCCGTGCTATATTCCTCCTCGAGGCTCCGAGGGCACCAGCTGTGGCGTTTCTTCAACAGAGCGCTTGAAAATTCGGGAAGACCCATTCGGACTGGGTCGGGAAGGGCGACGTCCTCAATATAGAACCACTCGGAAGGCCACTCTTTGGACGCCTTCTTCGGCATGCCGGACAGGTATCCGGTCTTGGCAATGCGCCATACCTTGGCTCCACCCACTTCGACTATTGATCCCTCTTGGTTACAAGGGACGAGGCAGAATAGTTTCCTCCATATTCAAAATGGGCCTCACAACCCAGGAATAGCTCACAAAGAGCAATGTAGCCCGCAATGTGCGGGATGGAGGCAGGAGTGAAATTGTGCGGTTGGAGGCCATAATACTCTAGAAGTCCTCGGAGGAACGGGTGAATTGGAAATCCGACACCTCTTAGAAAGTAGGGAACGAAGCACACTCGTTCCCCCTGGATGGATTGGGGAAATTCTCCGCTTGAGCCCCGCAGTTGAAGGAAGTCAATCCTGCTCGAACGGGGACTAGATCCGCGGGGGGAAGAAATCCCTGTGTTTGCAGCTTCACTAGCTGACCATGGGATACGGAACATCTCTCCCAATCGCCTTTTTTGGAGCCGTGGGGACGGGAGGAAGAACTGGGAGCGATGGCCATGTTGGAGTGGTTTCTCCTAGCAAGCTCTGAGGATTTTCCCTATGGTGTGGAATGGATCTGAGATCCAATCTCTTTAAATAGACACTTTTCCTACATGGCCAGGATGTTATGTGCAAAAAATACCCTGACCTCTCGTATTCGCTCGACACGTGGAAGCTGAAGCCATGGATGCACAGAAGCTGATGGGTACGGCATTAAATGGAAGGCCGAATACAGCTCTTTGAAGACATCGGAGGAGGAACCCGCCTTGCAATGCCGAACACAATCTGCACGCCGGACACATCGTCATTGAAAGCCTGGTTCGGGGGCTACTGAGGGAGTCCTGGACTAAGGGGTCCTCGGGCGTCCGGCCTATTTGACATGGGCCGGAATGATGGGCTGTGAAGATACAAGACCAAAGACTCTCACCCGTGTCCGGATGGGACTCTCCTTGGCGTGGAAGGCAAGCTTGGCATCCGAATATGAAGATTCCTTTCTCTGTAACCGACTTTGTACAACCCTAGTCCCTTTCGGTGTCTATATAAACCGAAGGGGTTAGTCCATAGGAACAATCATAATCATACATGCTAGACTTCTAGGGTTTTAGCCATTACGATCTCGTGGTAGATCAACTCTTGTAATACTCATATTCATCGAGATCAATCAAGCAGGAAGTAGGGTATTACCTCCATAGAGAGGGCCCGAACCTGGGTAAACATCATGTCCCCTGTCTCCTGTTACCACCAACCATTAGACACACAGTTCGGGACCCCCTACCCGAGATCCGCCGGTTTTGACACCAACACCAGACACGATCAGAAGGTTGTCGTTGCCCAGTTGTGCGTGCAACATGACATCCTCGTCTAGCACTTCCACCTTGCCACAAGGCCTTGCGAGCGTTTCTCCAGGTTTATCAAGAGCTCCGACTACAGTTTCGCTACGGTGGACACCACCAACGATCTAAAAGCGCTCAAGGTTTCGGACTTGAAATGCCTGAATCTTGTCAACATCCAGCACCACTACAGGGTCTGGGGCAGTGACAAAAGCAAGCTAAACTCCCTGGTTGACCTCGCCTCGGCCATCATCGACCCCTACTACACGAAGATGAAGCAAGAGAGCAATAAGGACAAGAATGCCTGGCACAGTGTGTGGCATAAGAGACTGGATGAACAACATGTCAAGTACACGGCCATGGATGCGTACACAAGCTACGAGATGTACAGGCGGGTCGTTGAGATGAGGAACCGTCTTCTTCCTGACCCAGATGAGGGATCGAGCCACATAGCAGTGGCGGGAGCATCACAAGAAGTAGATGACTAGACGATCGTTTCTCCTACTTTAGAATGCATGCAATTGTTTATTGAGGTGTGTGCGAATGATCTGTATAGTCACTTATGTAATTGGATGTTTATTTCAGTTATATATATACATGTTACTCTACTATAGACAAAGCAATTCACATGGCTTATTAGCAGCAATCGTCTGTGTTATTATTGGTCTTTGCACACATCAGATTACGGACCTGTTTGCCGCGTATCACACACATCTTGTTTAGTTGAACTGTTTCTATTGTGTTGCCTAATCACACACAGTTCATCCCAGTGAACCGTATGCTGTATATCGCACACCCCTTCATCTGGCTGCCCGTTTCTTTTCTGCCTCCTCATCCCAAACAGTTAATTGAGCTGAATCGTATGCCCTGCATCGCACACGCAAGTAAGTTCTAAACCATGTTTGATGCATTTGTCATCGCAAACATTTTGCACCTTTATTGACGGATTTTTTACACGACCGTTTGCGATTATGGCATTGCACACAGTTTCGTCGAAGGGTCTCTGATCGTAGTGTCGCGTTTGGACCATCCTGCAGTAGTGCGTAAAAGACATCGAGGTTATCATCGGATTGTCATTGGTCCAGATTATAATGAAGAACCCGCCTTGCAAAGCCGAAGACATGAGCCGAATACTACGTCGTCATTGAAGGCAAGTGGGGGGGCTACTGAGGGAGTCCTGGATTATGGGGTCCTCGGGTGTCCGGGCTGTGTAGCATCGGCCAGACTGATGGGCCATGTAGATACAAGATATAAGGCCTTCCCCCGTGTCCGGATGGGACTCTCCTTTGCGTGGATGACAAGCTTGACGTCCGAACGTGTAGTTTCCTTTCTCTATAAACTGACTCTGTACAACTCTAGGTCCCTCCGGTGTCTATATAAACTGGAGGGTTTAGTCCGTAGAGGCTATCAGAATTTACATAGGCTAGACAGCTAGGGTTTAGCCATTACGATCTCGAGGTAGATCGACTCTTGTAACCCCTATACCCATCAAAGTCAATCAAGCAGGAAGTAGGGTATTACCTCCATTAAGAGGGCCCAAACCTGGGTAAACATCGTGTCCCCTTTGTCTCCTGTTACCTTCGATCCTCAGGCACACAGTTCGGGACCCCCTACCCGAGAACGGCTGGTTTTGACACCGACACACGCCACGACGCTTTGCTTGGAACTGCACCAACTGACAGCTCCATCATTCAATATAAATATGTATCCAGTTTGTGGCTTAGAGTCATCTGCATCAGTGTCAAAGCTAGCATCAACGTAACCATTTACTACGAGCTCTTTGTCACCCCCATAAACGAGAAACATATCCTTAGTCCTTTTCAGGTATTTCAAGATGTTCTTGACCGCTGTCCAGTGATCCACTCCTGGATTACTTTGGTACCTCCCTGCTAAACTTATAGCAAGGCACACATCAGGTCTGGTACACAACATTGCATACATGATAGAACCTATGGGTGAGGCATAGGGATGACTTTCATTTTCTCTCTATCTTCTATAGTGGTCGGGCATTGAGTCTGACTCAATTTCACACCTTGTAAAACAGGCAAGAACCCTTTCTTTGACTGATCCATTTTGAACTTCTTCAAAACTTTATCAAGGTATGTGCTTTGTGAAAGTCCAATAAGCGTCTTGATCTATCTCTATAGATCTTGATGCCCAATATATAAGCAGCTTCACCGAGGTCTTTCATTGAAAAATTCTTATTCAAGTATCCTTTTATGCTATCCAGAAATTCTATATCATTTCGAATCAACAATATGTCATCCACATATAATATTAGAAATGCTACAGAGCTCCCACCCACTTTCTTGTAAATACAGGCTTCTCCGAAAGTCTGTATAAAACCATATGCTTTGATCACACTATCAAAGCGTATATTCCAACTCCGAGATGCTTGCACCAGTCCATAAATGGATCGCTGGAGCTTGCACGCTCTGCTAGCACCTTTAGGATCGACAAAACCTTCTGGTTGCATCATATACAACTCTTCTTTAAGAAATCCATTAAGGAATGCAGTTTTGGCGTCCATTTACCAGATTTCATTATCATAAAATGCGGCAATTGCTAACATGATTCGGACAGACTTAAGCATCGCTACGGGTGAGAAGGTCTCATCGTAGTCAACTCCTTGAACTTGTCAAAAACCTTTCGCAACAAGTCGACCTTTGTAGACGTTAACATTACCATCACTTTCAGTCTTCTTCTTGAAGATCCTTTTATTCTCTATGGCTTGCCGATCATCGGGCAAGTCAACCAAAGTCCATACTTTGTTCTGATACATGGATCCCTTCTCAGATTTCATGGCCTCAAGCCATTTCGCGGAATCTAGGCTCATCATTGCTTCCTCATAGTTCGTAGGTTCATC
Organism: Triticum aestivum; assembly: GCF_018294505.1. Lineage (NCBI taxonomy): Eukaryota > Viridiplantae > Streptophyta > Magnoliopsida > Poales > Poaceae > Triticum > Triticum aestivum. The sequence continues at coordinate 270,794,185 of NC_057808.1, read as the reverse complement.
ATGGTCTAGTAACATGACTTCGAGAACAGGTTACTGTACCACTCTGGTGCGGAACGTTCTCTGGTTGACCTATGAGGTTCGGTAGTAACTTGATCTGAAATTTCATGATCATCATCATTAGCTTCCTCACTAATTGGTGTAGGCATCATGAGAACGATTTTCTGTGATGAACTACTTTCCAACTCATGAGAAGGTACAATTACCTCATCAAGTTCTACTTTCCTCCCACTCACTTCTTTCGAGAGAAACTCCTTCTCTAGAAAGGATCCATTCTTAGCAACAAATATTTTTGCCTTCGGATCTGTGATAGAAGGTGTACCAAACAGTTTATTTTGGGTATCCTATGAAGACGCACTTCTCCGATTTGGGTTCGAGCTTATCAAGCTGAAGCTTTTTCACATAAGCATCGCAACCCCGAACTTTAAGAAACGATAGTTTAGGTTTCTTGCCAAACCATAGTTCATACGGTGTCGTCTCAACGGATTTAGATGGTGCCCTATTTAACGTGAATGCAGCTGTCTCTAATGCATAACACCAAAACGATAGTGGTAAATCGGTAAGAGACATCATAGATCGCACCATGTCTAATAAAGTACGGTTACGATGTTCGGACACACCATTACGCTGTGGTGTTCCAGGTGGCGTGAGTTGCGAAACTATTCCACATTGTTTTAAATGAAGACCAAACTCGTAACTAAAATATTCGCCTCCGCGATCAGATTGTAGAAACTTTATTTTCTTATTACGATGATTTTCCACTTCACTCTGAAATTCTTTGAACTTTTCAATTGTTTCAGACTTGTGTTTCATTAAGTAGATATACCCATATCTGCTCAAATCATCTGTGAATGTCAGAAAATAACGATACCCGCCGTGAGCCTCAACACTCATCGGACCGCATACATCAGTATGTATTATTTCAAATAAGTTAGTTGCTCGCTCCATTGTTCCCGAGAACGGAGTCTTAGTCAACTTGCCCATGAGGCATGGTTCACAAGCATCAAATGATTCATAATCAAGTGATTCCAAAAGTCTATCCGCATGGAGTTTGTTCATGTGCTTTACACCAATATGACCTAAATGGCAGTGCCACAAATATGTTGCACTATCATTATCAACTTTGCATCTTTTAGCATCAATATTATGAATATGTGTATCACCACGATCGAGATTCAACAAAAATAGACCACTCTTCAAGGGTGCATGACCATAAAAGATATTAATCATATAAATAGAACAACCATTATTCTCTGATTTAAATGAATAACCGTCTCGCATCAAACAAGATCCAGATATAATGTTCTTGCTTAACGCTCGCACCAAATAACAATTATTCAGGTCTAAAACTAATCCCGAAGGTAGATGTAGAGGTAGCATGCCGACGGCGATCACATCGACCTTGGAACCATTTCTGACGCGCATCGTCACCTCGTCCTTAGCCAATCTTTGTTTAATCCGTAGCCCCTGTTTCGAGTTGCAAATATGAGCAACAAAACCAGTATCAAATACCCAGGTGCTACTACGAGCATTAGTAAGGTACACATCAATAACATGTATATCAAATATACCTGTGTTCACTTTGCCATCCTTCTTATCCGCCAAATACTTGGGCAATTCCGCTTCCAGTGTCCAGCCCCTTTGCAGTAGAAGCACTCAGTTTCAGGCTTAGGTCCAGACTTGGGCTTCTTCCCGGGAGTAGCAACTTGCTTGCCATTCTTCTTGAAGTTCCCCTTCTTTCCTTTGCCCTTTTTCTTGAAACTAGTGGTCTTGTTAACTATCAACACTTGATGCTCCTTCTTGATTTCTACCTCCGCAACTTTGAGCATTCGAAGAGCTCGGGAATAGTCATATTCATCCCCTGCATATTATAGTTCATCACGAAGCCTTTGTAGCTTGGTGGCAGTGATTGAAGAACTCTGTTAATAACACTATCATCCGAAAGATTAACTCCCAGCTGATTCAAGTGGTTATGGTACCCAGACATTCGAGTATGTGTTCACTGACGGAACTATTCTCCTCCATCTTGCGACTATAGAACTTGTTGGAGACTTCATATCTCTCAACTCGGGTATTTGCTTGAAATATTTGTCGGCGTTCTGGGACCGGGGGTCCCCAGACTTGCCTGCCTGCGGCCCATAGCGTGGCTCTACGAACGGGCCCGTACGGACCATCTTCACCAACAAGCATTCAAGACTCTCGCGAGGGGCCAAGCCTCGTGAGGCTAGCAACACAAGACCTCCTCGGGAGCGGCCTCACCAGGCTAGCTCGCCAGGGGCCGAGAGATCAAGGCAAGGCAAACCTCGTGAGGTTCCAGTGACGTGAGCCGTGACGATCGAGGCCAGGCGGGCGCCAGCGTGCACAGTGTCCTTGTTTCCTCTTTGGTGCTAAGGAGGCAAGTGCAGGCGAGGAGTACCGAGGCGACAAGGAAAGGTTTCCATATCGGTGCTACGAGACCAAGACCAGCAGGATGGCAGGACAGAGGTCACCATGGAGCCCAAGGCGGCGTCACCACCAGAGCCTTTGCAGGCGAAGACTGCTTTTGTCAGGATAGCTTGTACTAGCTCTCCCCTTTCAAATTGGCCGTTGTTGGCTCCCTTCCCGCTCAATATTTGGGGAGAGGACCAGGGCCTCTATAAATAGGACTAGCCACCATAGTAGGAGGCATCTCATCTTGAGTAATCCTCACCCACACAAGTTCACCAAGCACAAGAACACCTCGCCTCAGGAGGCTGTTCTTCCCCTTGTACTGTTCATCCTCAGCCCAAGAGGCAATCCACCACCACACACTGGAGTAGGGTATTACACCACGACGGTGGCCCGAACCAGTATAAATCTTGTGTCTCTTGTGTTGCGAGTTCACCGAGCTAGCCTTAGAGATCGTAGCATGGTTAAGGGCGTGGTTCGGTAGGGGGAGATCTTCATGCGCACCCCAGTGTTCGAACCTTGAGGGTTTTGCCGGAACCCGAGATCCGACAATATTAACTTCAACTCCTGGAACATCTCATATGGTCCATGACATTCAAAACATCTTTGAACCGATTCTAAGCCGTAAAGCATGGCACACTGAACTATCGAGTAGTCATCAGATTGAGCTTGCCCGATGTTCATAACATCGGCAGTTGCTCCTGCAGTGGGCCTTTCACCTAGCGGTGCATCAAGGACATAATTCTTCCGTGTAGCAATGATATAATCCTCAAGTTACGGACCCAGTCTGTGTAGTTGCTGCCATCATCTTTCAACTTAGCTTTCTCTAGGAACACATTAAAATTCAAGGGAACGGAAGCACGGGTCATTGATCTACAACATAGATATGCAAAAACTATCAGGACTAGGTTCATGATAAATTAAGTTCAATTAATCATATTACTTAAGAACACCCACTTAGATAGACATCCCTTGAGTCATCTAAATGATCACGTGATCCATATCAACTAAACCATGTTCGATAATCACGTGAGATGGAGTAGTTTTCAGTGGTGAACATCTCTATGTTGATCATATCTACTATATGATTCACGTTCGACCTTTCGGTCTCAATGTTGCGAGGCCATGTGTGTACATGCTAGGCTCGTCAAGTTTAACCCGAGTATTCCGCACGTGCAAAATTGTCTTGCACCCGTTGTATGTGAAGTAGAGCTTATCACACCCGGTCATCACGTGGTGTCTCAGCACGACGAACTGTCGCAACGGTGCATACTCAGGGAGAACACTTATACTTTGAAATTTTAGTGAGGGATCATCTTATAATGCTACCGCCGCACTAAGCAAAATAAGATGCATAAAATATAAACATCACATGCAATCAAAATATGTGACATGATATGGCCATCATCATCTTGTGCCTTTGATCTCAATCTCCAAAGCACCTTCATGATCTCCATCGTCACTGGCTTGACACCTTGATCTCCATCGTAGCATCGTTGTCGCCTCGCCAACTATTGCTTCTACAACTATCGCTAATGCATAGTGATAAAGTAAAGCAATTACATGGCGATTGCATTTCATACAATGAAGCGACAACCATAAGGCTCCTGCCAGTTGCCGATAACTTTTACAAAAAATGATCATCTCATACAATAACGTATATCAAATCATGTCTTGACCATATCACATCACAACATGCCTTGCAAAAACAAGTTAGACGTCCTCTACTTTGTTGTTGCAAGTTTTACGTGGCTGCTACGGGCTTCTAGTAAGAACCATTCTTACCTACGCGTCAAAACCACAACGATGTTTCGTCAAGTTTGTTGTTTTAACCTTCAACAAGGACCGGCCGTAGTCAAATTCGATTCAACTAAAGTTGGAGAAACAGACATCCGCCAACCACCTTATGCAAAACAAGTCGCATGACTGTCGGTGGAACCGGTCTCATAAACGTGGTCATGTAAGGTTGGTTTGGGCCGCTTCATCCAACAATCCCGCCGAATCAAAATAAGACGTTGGTGGTAAGCAGTATGACTATGATCGCCCACAACTCTTTGTGTTCTACCCGTGCATATCATCTACGCATAGACCTGGCTTGGATGCCACTGTTGGGGAACGTAGCATGCAATTTCAAAAAAAAATCCTACGATCACGCAAGATCTATCTAGGAGATGCATAGCAACGAGAAGGGGAGAGTGTGTCCACGTACCCTCATAGACCGAAAGCGGAAGCGTTAGCTTAACACGGTTGATGTTGTCGGACGTCTTCTCGATTCAACCAATCAAGCACCGAACGTATGGCACCTCCGAGTTCTGCACACGTTCAGCTCAATGACGTCCCTCGAACTCTTGATCCAGCAAATTGTCGAGGGAGAGTTTCGTCGGCACGACGGCGTGGTGACAGTGATGGTGAAGTGATCCACGCAGGGCTTCGCCTAAGCACTACGACAATATGACCAGAGGAGTAAACTGTGGAGGGGGGCACCGCACACGGCTAAGAAACAATTGATGTGCTTAGAGGTGCCTGAAGGAAATATGCCCTAGGGGCAATAATAAAGTTATTATTTATTTCCTTATATCATGATAAATGTTTATTATTCATGCTAGAATTGTATTAACCGGAAACATAATACATGTGTGAATACATAGACAAACAAAGTGTCACTAGTATGCCTCTACTTGACTAGATCGTTAATTAAAGATGGTTATGTTTCCTAACCATAGACATGAGTTGTCATTTGATTAACGGGATCACATCATTAGGAGAATGATGTGATTGACTTGACCCATTCCGTTAGCTTAGCACTTGATCGTTTAGTATGTTGCTATTGCTTTCTTCATGACTTATACATGTTCCTATGACTATCAGATTATGCAACTCCCATTTATCGGAGGAACACTTTGTGTGCTACCAAACGTCACAACGTAACTGGGTGATTATAAAGGTGCTCTACAGGTGTCTCCGAAGGTACTTGTTGGGCTGGCGTATTTCGAGATTAGGATTTGTCACTCCGATTGTCGGAGAGGTATCTCTGGGCCCCCTTGGTAATGCACATCACTATAAGCCTTGCAAGCATTGGAACTAATGAGTTAGTTGCGGGATGATGTATTACGGAACGAGTAAAGAGACTTGCCGGTAACGAGATTGAACTAGGTATTGAGATACCGACGATCGAATCTCGGGCAAGTAACATACCGATGACAAAGGGAACAACGTATGTTGTTATGCCGTCTGACCGATAAAGATCTTCGTAGAATATGTGGGAGCCAATATGAGCATCCAGGTTCCGCTATTGGTTATTGACCGGAAACGTGTCTCGATCATGTCTACATAGTTCTCGAACCCGTAGGGTCCGCACGCTTAAAGTTTCGATGAAAATTCTATTATGAGTTTATATGTGTTGATGTACCGAAGGTTGTTCGGAGTCCCGGATGTGGTCACGGACATGATCAGGAGTCTCGAAATGGTCGAGACATGGAGATTGATATATTAGCCTATGTTTGGATATCGGAAGTGTTCCGGGTGAAATCGGGATTTTACCGGAGTACTGGAGGGGTTACCGGAACCCCCCGGGGGTTAATGGGCCATAGTGGGCCTTAGTGGATAAGAGGAGAGGCGGCCAGGGCAAGGGCCGCGCGCCCCTCCCCCCTAGTCCGAATAGGACAAGGAGAGGGGGGCGGCGCCCCCCCCCCCTTCCTTCTTCTCCTCCACCTCTTTCCCCCTCTTCTCCTAATCCAACAAGGAAAAGGGAGGGAGTCCTACTCCCGGTGGGAGTAGGACTCCTCCTGGCGTGCCCCCTCCTGACCGGCCGCACCTCCCCCCTTGCTCCATAATATACGGGGGCAGGGTGTGACGCCCCCGATTTGACCGACACTAATCATGCACGCAAATGTGTACGATCAAGATCAGGGACTCACGGGACGATATCACAACACAACTCTAATACATAAATAAGTCATACAAGCATCATAATACAAGCCAGGGGCCTCGAGGGCTCGAATACAAGTGCTCGATCATAGACGAGTCAGCGGAAGAAACAATATCTGAGTACAGACATAAGTTAAACAAGTTTTCCTTAAGAAGGCTAGCACAAAAGTAGCAACGATCGAAAAGGCAAGGCCTCCTGCCTGGGACCTCCTAACTACTCCTCGAAGCCGAACTCCACGTAGAATCATCCTCGGGATCTCTAGCTCATGGACTCCAGCATCTGGTTGCGACAATCCGGTATAGAAAGGGGAAAAGAGGGAGAAAAGCAACCGTGAGTACTCATCCAAAGTACTCGCAAGCAAGGAGCTACACTACATATGCATGGGTATATGTGTAAAGGGCCATATCAGTGGACTGAACTGCAGAATGCCAGAATAAGAGGGGGATAGCTAATCCTGTCGAAGACTACGCTTCTGGCCACCTCCATCTTGCAGCATGTAGAAGAGAGTAGATGGTAAGTTCACCAAGTAGCATCTCATAGCATAATCCTACCCGGTGATCCCCTCCTCGTCGCCCTGTTAGAGAGCGATCACCGGGTTGTATCTGGCACTTGGAAGGGTGTATTTTATTCAGTATCCGGTTCTAGTTGTCATAAGGTCAAGGTACAACTTCAGGTCGTCCTTTTACCGAGGGACACGGCTATTCGAATAGATAAACTTCCCTGCAGGGGTGCACCACATAACCCAACACGCTCGATCCCATTTGGCCGGACACACTTTTCTGGGTCATGCCCGGCAGCGGAAGATCAACAGTCGCAGCCCCACCTAGGCTCAACAGAGAGGTCAGCACGCCGGTCTAAACCTATGCGCGCAGGGGTCTGGGCCCATCACCCTATGCACACCTGCACGTTGCGTACGCGGTCGGAAGCAGACCTAGCCCCCTTAATACAAGCACGAGCTTACGGTCCAATGCGGCGCGCGCCACTCAGTCGCTGACGTCAAAAAGAGCTTCGGCTGATACCACGATGCTGGGATACCCATAACTACTCCCGCGTAGATGGTTAGTGCGTATAGACCAAATGGCCAGACTCAGATCAAATACCAAGATCTCGTTAAGCGTGTTAAGTATCCGCGAACGCCGACCAGGGCCAGGCCCACCTCTCTCCTAGGTGGTCTCAACCTGCCCTGTCGCTCCGCCACAAAGTAACAGTCGGGGGCCGTCAGGAACCCAGGCCCACCTCTACCAGGGTGGAGCCACCTGTCCTTTCAGCCCCCTCATCAGAATCACTTGCGGGTACTCCTCGAGCCGACCCGACTTTAGTCACCACATGTGTCATGTATATAATGTATATAGTATATACCCATGATCACCTCCCAAAGTGATCACGGCCCAGTAGTATAGCATGGCAGACGGACAAGAGTGTAGGGCCACTGATGGAACACTAGCATCCTATACTAAGCAGTAGGATAGCAGGTAAGGGTAACAACTGTAGCAACAATGACAGGTTATGCATCAGGATAGGATTAACGGAAAGCAGTAACATGCTACACTACTCTAATGCAAGCAGTATAGAGAAGAATAGGCGATATCTGGTGATCAAGGGGGGGGGCTTGCCTGGTTGCTCTGGCAAGTAGGGGTCGTCAACTCCGTAGTCGAACTGGGGGTCACCGGTAGTCTCGGGGTCTACCGGAAAGAAGTAACGGAGGGGGAACATAATAAATAACAGAGCAATCAAAGCAACACAAAGCGTAACATGACAATACGCGGTGCTAGGTGTGCCCTAACGCGGTAGTAGGTGATACCGACGATGGGGGGAAACATCCGGAAAGGTATTCCCGGGGTTTCGCGTTTTCGGACAGATGAACCGGAGGGGAAAGTTGCGTGTTTGCTATGCTAGGGAGGTGTGGCGGACGAACGGGCTGCGTATCCGGATTCGTCTCGTCGTTCTGAGCAACTTTCATGTAGAAAGTATTTTCATCCGAGATACGGATTATTTTATATGATTTTCTAAAGTTTTAAATCATTTTAGATGTAATTTAATTAATTTAATTCAACATTATCCAGAATAGTATTTGCTGACGTCAGCATGACATCAGTAGTCAACAGAGGTGTTGACTGGGTCGCTGACGTGTGGGTCCCACTGGTCATTGACTTAGTTAACTAAACAGTTTTAGTTAAATTAATTAAAGTGATTAGGTTAATTAATTAGGCTTATTTAGATTAATTAACATGATTAATTAATTAATTAATTATTTTAATTATTATTATTTATTATTATATTTTTTTCATTTCATTTTTTTGTTCTGGGGTTGGGCCCCATATGTCATAGGGCCACGGGGGCCAGAGTGGGTTCAGGTGCTGCGGGCGCCGTTCGAACAGGCGCCGTGGTTGTGGGCGCTGGGTGCAGCCCGAGCGGGCGCGTGGCCAGGGGCGCGAGGGGGGGCGGCAGGTCGCCAGGCCGGCGTGGGCGAGGCCAGCACGGCGAGGGGAGCAGGTGGGTGAGGCGGGAGCGGTGGCACGGTGGTGGACGCGAGAAGCGGGGGCGGCGCAGCCGCAGGAGCAGCAGCACGCGGTAGCCGGCCACAGCACGGGCGCGAGCGCGCGAGGTGACACGCCGGGCGGGACGGGGTCGCGGTGACCGGGTGGAGCAGCGGCGAGGAGGGCAAGGCCAGAGCGCGTGGGCAGCGGGACGATGCGGGCGACGAGCTTGGACGCGGCCCGGGGCGTGATGGCCGCGGTCGTGTGCGAGGGCAGAGAGAGGAGGAGAGCCCGGGGGGGCCTCACCGGCGTTGATGGGGAGAGGGGCGCCGAGGCTTGCTGGCGGCCGACGGGGAAGAGGGCGAAGACGCGAGGTCCGGCGAGGAGGCGGTCGAGGTCCGGCGAAGGGCAGCAAGGCGAGGGAGGCCGGATCCGTGACAGGGCCTCCGGGATCCGTCCCTCTCCGGCGAGGAGGCGGCTTGGGCGAGCGCGCGCTGGCAGGCGCCGGCCGGGCGCGGCCAAGGGAGCCGCGGCGCTAGCGACAGGGGCGTGTTGCAGGGGCGGCGGCCGGTGGTGATGCTTGCGGGCCAGCACGGGGGCGCTGGCGGCGACGACGTGGGGAGGCTCGCCGGGCCGCCGGGAGTAGCGGCGGGCTTTCGGGTACGACGAGGTGTCGGCGGGGGAGGGCTCTGGCGCGACGGAGGTGGGTGTAGGAGATCGAGAGGGAGTGCGGGGGGGGGCTCGAGCACGGCGCCCTGTGAAACCAGGGCGGCGTCCCGATCCAAATCGTGGGAGGGGGTGAGAGGAGTGGGGATCGAGAGGAGTGGGGGGTTAGGGTTTCTGGTAGTGGGGGGGTTATAGGCGGGGTGGGCCGACCTGGTGGCCCGGTTGGGCCGAACGGCCCAGGGGAGGGGGGTCTTTTGTTTATTTTGTTTTCTTTTACTTTTTCATATTTTTCTGTTTTGTTTGTTTAATCTTTCAAATTGTTTTAGTTTCAATAAAATACCAAAGTGGCACCTAAATTGTTGTTACAAATTATGTCACAACCACAAAAAGTTTCATCCCAAAATAATATAGTTTAATATTTTACAAAATACAAAAGGCATTTAATTAATGGTTTTAGCTACTAATTTAATTAGTTTGGTGCATTTAAACATTTTATAAAGACTTGGTTCCTCCACCAATATTACATATGATTTATTTGTCACTTTTAGAACATTTTAGTTTTGACATTTGAAAAGTTTTATTGTTTGCTTGATTTTGAATTTGAATTGGAATTGTTTTTGGACCATCGCGAGATTAACAACAGTAACCGAGGTGACGTGGCATCATTAGCGTGGAATTACTGTAGCCTAATTATCCGGGCGTCACAATTCTCCTCCACTACAAGAAATCTCGTCCCGAGATTTAAGAGGGGAAGTGACGGGAAATGGGTTTGGTCACGAAATTCTAACGAGTCTTCTCGGTCTTGGTTGCTATTCTCAGAGAGGTCGATCCATTATGTTGATGTCTTCATTTCTCTGCTTCAGGTCATCATGATGAAGTTGGCATCCTTTCTTTGGGAACTCCATCGTACTTACGAAAGAATAAAGGGTGGTTATTCCGGAAGAACGGACCTCTGCAAGGTTGACTACCTGGTAGCTAACATCAGGGAAAGGTGGCGGAAAGTAACTCTCGAACTGAAACTTGAGAAAATTTCGAGAGCAAAGTAAGAAGGTACTATGTGAAGTTTAAGCGGGTCGGCAATCGTTCGATGCCTGAACAAAGTGTGAAAGGGGTCCAGATCAACGAGAATAAGTATTGTGTCTGATACCAAAGTATAATACTAGGAAGATGACCCATGAATTATATACGAAATCAAGCGCGAGGAATAAGTTTGGAAACAGGGAGTATAGGAGAGTCAGGTTTCGATCCTGTGGAACTATGGGTTATGGGCCCACCATGTGGTTTAAAGTAGGAAGGTCGTTGGCATATTACACGGTCATGATAGCAAGACATGTCAGAGGGTAGCCTGTCGATTATGTCGGCAACAACGTCGATACCAAGGGCGAGGGACGAAGAGAACCATTTTTCCTGCTCGTTGAACGAGGCGGACCAATAGGCAAAGTTCTCATCCATCGGTGGTTACCGGAATGTCATCGACAATAGTAACAGGGTCTTACTGACAGAATGGTACACCGAGGTGTTTACATAAGCAGGAGAATACTACTGCTTAGATCATATAGATCACCAGAAAGGTTAAACCAAACAATGGAAAGGAAAAGATGATTATCAGATTAAACAGAACAATGGAAAGGAAAATGTGTTTAAACACATATTTCAAGGGTATATCCTTCCCAAGGGCAAGCAGAGCATGATATCCATGACAGGATATAATGTAGAAATTTCTTTTAGGTACGGGAGAGAATTTTCATGACATTACCCATACAGCGGTGTTTGGATAATTGAGCAGGAAACATTTAGCATTGGGCTTCAAATGTTTCTGTTGAAAATCGGAGTACCATAGACATGCTTCGAGATAGCATTGACATGGTCAATAGGTGAAGATCAGAATTTGGAAACAAAAAGGATCCATCAGGAACAACTTATGGAATAAGTCTTACAATTTCCTCATGGAAGAATGGCTAACCTTGGTAACGAGGATACTATATCAATAGGTCATCCGGCCATGTGTGCTAGGCATGACATCATCTTACCGGGTTATATAAGGACCAATGTTATAACTCTTGGAATTACGTTCCAACCATCATTTCTGACCAAGATTCAGATCAGATTGGTGTCAGGATACCTCAGACTCAGGATGCCTGAGAAGAAAGGTGCAACACAATTTGACGAGATGACATTGTAAGATTCTCGGGAAATGAACTATGGAAGCGAGTTCCGAAACAAGAGTCCATTAGTAAACCAACGAGAGGATGAGGAGGTGGCTGATGGACTCAGCGACAATTCCTCGAGATTTCCAAAAAGAGGGATTTCCACACTTATGTGAACAAGGAGATAACATTTGTCAGATCAAATGATATAATGAGGTATGCTCGAGGAAAACATACTCAATTAAACATTGGTTGAAAGGTGCACCCGAAATATGGGCTTAGGTAGAATGATCAATGTTAGAACGGGGATTCGATAACCAATGGTCTAAGAATGAAATATCGACCATTAACTTCAAAGCAATAGGGTTGCTAGAAGTTTTGAAGTCGCACATCATAGTTCAATTGTCGGTTTTCCGGTTAGAAACAACACGGGGATCAGTAAACAAATGGAGATGGCGAGAAGTATTACTATATCAAGAATTCTCAAGAGGTGGAGAAATTCTCACAATATCCTTGACATAAAAGATGGTAATACTCCACGGTAGAACATAACATAAGTTGGAAGCAGGGAAATCAAGATACAACACAAAATATGAACAAGTTTGTGTTGGGGGGAAGGCAAGAATGTTGTCGATGATAACACAATTCATCGAGGGGGAAGGATGGTATTTCTCATCCTGAATTTCGACATGCAACTTGGAAGAAGTCAAAGTGTTGACAATGATCACGACAAATTTGTCGAGAGGTTTTCAAGAAGATGAAATTGATCGACGATGACATCAAGTCAAAGGAATGATGAAAGCGAAAGGTTATTGGAACCATGGGTATGACACAAACTCGAAATCAAGCTTGTTGTTCAAGGTGAAAATGATATGACGAGAGAGATCGACGTAAGATTAGCTCAGCGTCAAAAATTGTGTTCCGGGAAGAAGGACCAGGTAGCACAGTTAAAATCAGCACAATAATGATGTAGCCGAGTAGGCTAGGAATGACGTGATCGAGTTCAAACTCGTAAGTAATGAAGGTTACCAAGAGTTGTTGAATCGCAGTGCGGACTCGATTCAGTTGTCGGTGCCCTTGAGGGGTCCTAACAACTCAGAACCCGTTGGAAAAATGGAATCGGCAAGAGTATTAGTTGATGAAGAACTCATAAGAAGTTATGCAGTTCCGTGACAATCTCGAGATACCAGGGGGTAATACTCGACGACAAACCAAAGTAGAGGTCGGACTGGGGTATTGCCCTTACAGAAGACAAGTGCTTAAACTTGTACGAGAAATGGTATTTAAAGGAGAACATGGTCGGAACCACGATAGCAAAAAGGAGCAATACACAGATACTAGACGATATCATATCAAGGAAATAGTTATTATTACAAGAAGCTTCTATGATAGGATCTACATCGTGTCCATGGGCATGAACACAAAGTTCAAGGTCGACTCCCACTTGTTCAACGCATAGCCTTTCATTTACCTCTCGTATTTCAAAAATGACATTAGTTGTTGAAAGTTTTTACCTGATGCAATACTAGATAAGTATGACCCGTGAAATCTTTCGGATTCACACGGATTAGGGAAGGCGTAGGTTCAACCCATCAGGGCATCTTAGGAACATATACCACAAACTTCGGAGTAAATAATACAAGCTCGAAAATAGAGCATGGTTCACAAAGCAGAGGATACAATTTACCAAAAGCATCATGTATCCGAGGAAAATCTCACAAGCTTATTTAATATGAAGGACATTGTCGGATAAAATCCGACAAAAGGGTCTGGTGGTCCACAAGGGATCTGATGTGAGCATCAGTACTCAACCAGAGGAAGAAAGAATGCAAGGAGATCAGATTATAGAAACAACTGACTAACTCAAAGCTCAATGCAAAGGAATTATAATTTCAAATTCAAGGGATCAGAAGCAAACGCTCTGATTGAGGATGGATAAGTCGAGTAAACTTACGGGTACAATCGATGGCAAATTTGATTGGTCGAGATCCAGCTCACGTTTAAAATGACGTCTGAGCCGGAAGGATGAATTCTATGATCTGATTGAGGATTGCGAGCATTCGCAACAAATTGAATCAACGGACTCAAAATGATAATGACAAGAGATGCCAATAAGATTATAGACTTATGGGATTAACCATAATGCAAGCAAGAAAGAATTTCAAGAGCAATAGGCTACTCAGGATTTTCGGAAGTTCAAATAGTATTTTGAAGACTTTTGTGAAATACATGAATCAACTGGGGATGAGCAAATATCCGGTGAGTGCTAGAAATTATCCATAGTGGTATTCATGTGGCAAAGAACAACAAGGTAGTAAGCTCAAAGGATTCTTGGAGCAAAAGAGAGAATTTCGGGGTATCTTGTAATAACAAGATCAACTGGGAAGCATTGTATGAATGGAGAGTATACGTGGTTATCCACAGGGGTTTATCTATGGAAGGGAATTGCAAAAGCGGCACCATAAAGTCTCAAGAGAACATCGGAGAGTATCTTCGAAATCTTCTGATGCAGTCGGCGATCATCTGGACTGAAGTGGCTCTCAGGAGAAAGTATTTTCGAGAACCTAAAGTTAGTTTTGTTTTTAGCAAAATCAATTTACCCAAATAGAAGAGAGCTCAGAGTCCCAGAGTATAGACGAGGAATAAAAGATCCTAATACCACCCAATGGCGACGTGGGCCCGTAAGCCACACAGCCATGTTAGTAAAAGTTTTTCAATGACTAGACTCGACTTCGGCCAAGGAGTTGGAAAGGGGGATTCCTACAGGCAGTTGGCTCTGATACCAACTTGTGACGTCCCCGATTTGACCGTACACTAATCATGCACGCAAATGTGTACGATCAAGATCAGGGACTCACGGGAAGATATCACAACACAACTCTAATACATAAATAAGTCATACAAGCATCATAATACAAGCCAGGGGCCTCGAGGGCTCGAATACAAGTGCTCGATCATAGACGAGTCAGCGGAAGAAACAATATCTGAGTACAGACATAAGTTAAACAAGTTTTCCTTAAGAAGGCTAGCACAAAAGTAGCAACGATCGAAAAGGCAAGGCCTCCTGCCTGGGACCTCCTAACTACTCCTCGAAGCCGAACTCCACGTAGAATCATCCTCGGGATCTCTAGCTCCTGGACTCCAGCATCTGGTTGCGACAATCCAGGTATAGAAAGGGGAAAAGAGGGAGAAAAGCAACCGTGAGTACTCATCCAAAGTACTCGCAAGCAAGGAGCTACACTACATATGCATGGGTATATGTGTAAAGGGCCATATCAGTGGACTGAACTGCAGAATGCCAGAATAAGAGGGGGATAGCTAATCCTGTCGAAGACTACGCTTCTGGCCACCTCCATCTTGCAGCATGTAGAAGAGAGTAGATGGTAAGTTCACCAAGTAGCATCTCATAGCATAATCCTACCCGGCGATCCCCTCCTCGTCGCCCTGTTAGAGAGCGATCACCGGGTTGTATCTGGCACTTGGAAGGGTGTATTTTATTCAGTATCCGGTTCTAGTTGTCATAAGGTCAAGGTACAACTCCGGGTCGTCCTTTTACCGAGGGACACGGCTATTCGAATAGATAAACTTCCCTGCAGGGGTGCACCACATAACCCAACACGCTCGATCCCATTTGGCCGGACACACTTTTCTGGGTCATGCCCGGCCGCGGAAGATCAACACGTCGCAGCCCCACCTAGGCTCAACAGAGAGGTCAGCACGCCGGTCTAAACCTATGCGCGCAGGGGTCTGGGCCCATCGCCCTATGCACACCTGCACGTTGCGTACGCGGCCGGAAGCAGACCTAGCCCCCTTAATACAAGCGCGAGCTTACGGTCCAATGCGGCGCGCGCCACTCAGTCGCTGACGTCAAAAAGAGCTTCGGCTGATACCACGATGCCGGGGTACCCATAACTACTCCCGCGTAGATGGTTAGTGCGTATAGACCAAATGGCCAGACTCAGATCAAATACCAAGATCTCGTTAAGCGTGTTAAGTATCCGCGAACGCCGACCAGGGCCAGGCCCACCTCTCTCCTAGGTGGTCTCAACCTGCCCTGTCGCTCCGCCACAAAGTAACAGTCGGGGGCCGTCAGGAACCCAGGCCCACCTCTACCGGGGTGGAGCCACCTGTCCTTTCAGCCCCCTCATCAGAATCACTTGCGGGTACTCCTCGAGCCGACCCGACTTTAGTCACCACATGTGTCATGTATATAATGTATATAGTATATACCCATGATCACCTCCCAAAGTGATCACGGCCCAGTAGTATAGCATGGCAGGCGGACAAGAGTGTAGGGCCACTGATGGAACACTAGCATCCTATACTAAGCAGTAGGATAGCAGGTAAGGGTAACAACTGTAGCAACAATGACAGGCTATGCATCAGGATAGGATTAACGGAAAGCAATAACATGCTACACTACTCTAATGCAAGCAGTATAGAGAAGAATAGGCGATATCTGGTGATCAAGGGGGGGGGGCTTGCCTGGTTGCTCTGGCAAGTAGGGGTCGTCAACTCCGTAGTCGAACTGGGGGTCACCAGTAGTCTCGGGGTCTACCGGAAAGAAGTAACGGAGGGGGAACATAATAAATAACAGAGCAATCAAAGCAACACAAAGCGTAACATGACAATACGCGGTGCTAGGTGTGCCCTAACGCGGTAGTAGGTGATACCAACGATGGGGGGAAACATCCGTAAAGGTATTCCCGGGGTTTCGCGTTTTTGGACAGATGAACCGGAGGGGAAAGTTGCGTGTTTGCTATGCTAGGGAGGTGTGGCGGACGAACGGGCTGCGTATCCGGGTTCGTCTCGTCGTTCTGAGCAACTTTCATGTAGAAAGTATTTTCATCCGAGATACGGATTATTTTATATGATTTTCTAAAGTTTTAAATCATTTTAGAATTAATTTAATTAATTTAATTCAACATTATCCAGAATAGTATTTGCTGTCGTCAGCATGACATCAGCAGTCAACAGAGGTGTTGACTGGGTCGCTCACGTGTGGGTCCCACTGGTCATTGACTTAGTTAACTAAACAGTTTTAGTTAAATTAATTAAAGTGATTAGGTTAATTAATTAGGCTTATTTAGATTAATTAACAGGATTAATTAATTAATTAATTGTTTTAATTATTATTATTTATTATTATATATTTTTTTCATTTCATTTTTTTTGTTCTGGGGTTGGGCCCCATATGTCATAGGGCCATGGGGGCCAGAGTGGGTTCAGGTACTGCGGGCGCCATCCGAACAGGTGCCGTGGTTGTGGGCGCTGGGTGCAGCCCGAGCGGGCGCGTGGCCAGGGGCGCGAGGGGGGCGGCGGACCTGGCAGGTCGCCAGGCCGGCGTGGGCGAGGCCAGCACGGCGAGGGGAGCAGGCGGGTGAGGCGGGGGCGATGGCACGGTGGTGGACGCGAGAAGCGGGGGCGGCGCAGCCGCAGGAGCAGCAGCACGCGGTAGCCGGCCACAGCACGGGCGCGAGCGCGCGAGGTGACACGCCGGGCGGGACGGGGTCGCGGTGACCGGGCGGAGCAGCGGCGAGGAGGGCAAGGCCAGAGCGCGTGGGCAGCGGGACGACGCGGGCGACGAGCTTGGACGCGGCCCGGGGCGTGATGGCCGCGGTCGTGTGCGAGGGCAGAGAGAGGAGGAGAGGCCGGGGGGCCTCACCGGCGTTGATGGGGAGAGGGGGCGTCGAGGCTTGCTGGCGGCCGGCGGGGAAGAGGGCGAAGACGCGAGGTCCGGCGAGGAGGAGGTTGAGGTCCGGCTAAGGGCAGCAAGGCGAGGGAGGCCGGATCCGCGACGGGGCCTCCGGGATCCGTCCCTCTCTGGCGAGGTGGCGGCTTGGGCGAGCGCGCGCTGGCAGGCGCTGGCCGGGCGCGGCCAAGGGAGCCGCGGCGCTAGCGACAGGGGCGTGTTGCAGGGGCGGCGGCCGGTGGTGATGCTTGCGGGCCAGCACGGGGGCGCTGGCGGCGACGACATGGGGAGGCTCGCCGGGCCGCCGGGAGTAGCGGCGGGCGTTCGGGTACGACGAGGTGTCGGCGGGGGAGGGCTCTGGCGCGATGGAGGTGGGCGTAGGAGATCGAGAGGGAGTGCGGGGGGGGCTCGAGCACGGCGCCCTGCGAAACCAGGGCGGCGGCCCGATCCAAATCGTGGGAGGGGGTGAGAGGAGTGGGAATCGAGAGGAGTGGGGGGTTAGGGTTTCTGGTAGTGGGGGGGTTATAGGCGAGGTGGGCCGACCTGGTGGCCCGGTTGGGCCGAACGGCCTAGGGGAGGGGGGTCTTTTGTTTATTTTGTTTTCTTTTACTTTTTCATATTTTTCTGTTCTGTTTGTTTAATCTTTCAAATTGTTTTAGTTTCAATAAAATACCAAAGTGGCACCTAAATTGTTGTTACAAATTATGTCACAACCACAAAAAGTTTCATCCCAAAATAATATAGTTTAATATTTTACAAAATACAAAAGGCATTTAATTAATGGTTTTAGCTACTGATTTAATTAGTTTGGTGCATTTAAACATTTTATAAAGACTTGGTTCCTCCACCAACATTACATATGATTTATTTGTCACTTTTAGAACATTTTAGTTTTGACATTTGAAAAGTTTTATTGTTTGCTTGATTTTGAATTTGAATTGTTTTTGGACCATCGCGAGATTAACAACAGTAACCGAGGTGACGTGGCATCATTAGCGTGGAATTACTGTAGCCTAATTATCCGGGCGTCACACAGGGGCACCCTAGGTACACAACAATTGATCCCTTGGATCTCTTAGCCGTGTGCGGTGCCCCCCTCCACCATAGTCCACCTCAATAATACTGTAGCGGTGCTTAGGCGAAGCCCTGCGTCGGTAGAACATCATCATCGTCACCACGCCGTCGTGCTGACGAAACTCTCCCTCAACACTTGGCTGGATCGGAGTTCGAGGGACGTCATCGGGCTGAACGTTGCTGAACTTGGAGGTGCCGTGCGTTCGGTACTTGATCGGTCGGACCGTGAAGATGTACGACTACATCAACCGCGTTGTGCTAATGCTTCTGCTTTCGGTCTACGAGGGTACGTGGACACACTCTCCCCTCTCATTGCTATGCATCACCATGATCTTGCGCGTGCGTAGGAAATTTTTTGAAATTACTACGTTCCCCAACAGTGGTATCAGAGCCAGGTTTTATGCGTAGATGTCATATGCACGAGTAGAACACAAGTGAGTTGTGGGCGATATAAGTCGTACTGCTTACCAGCATGTCATACTTTGGTTCGGCGGTATTGTTGGATGAAGCGGCCCGGACCGACATTACGCGTACGCTTACACGAGACTGGTTCTACCGATGTGCTTTGCACACAGGTGGCTGGTGGGTGTCAGTTTCTCCAACTTTAGTTGAACCGAGTGTGGCTACGCCCGGTCCTTGCGAAGGTTAAAACAGCACCAACTTGACAAACTATCGTTGTGGTTTTGGTGCGTAGGTAAGAACGGTTCTTGCTCAGCCCGTAGCAGCCACGTAAAACCTGCAACAACAAAGTAGAGGACGTCTAACTTGTTTTTGCAGGGCATGTTGTGATGTGATATGGTCAAAGCATGATGCTAAATTTTATTGTATGAGATGATCATGTTTTGTAACCGAGTTATCGGCAACTGGCAGGATCCATATGGTTGCCGCTTTATTGTATGCAATGCAATCGCCCTGTAATGCTTTACTTTATCACTAAGCGGTAGCGATAGTCGTAGAAGCATAAGATTGGTGAGACAACAACGATGCTACGATGGAGATCAAGGTGTCGCGCCGGTAACGATGGTGATCATGACGGTGCTTCGGAGATGGAGATCACAAGCACAAGATGATGATGGCCATATCATATCACTTATATTGATTGCATGTGATGTTTATCTTTTATGCATCTTATCTTGCTTGATTGACGGTAGCATTATAAGATGATCTCGCACTAAATTTCAAGATAAAAGTGTTCTCCCTTAGTATGCACCGTTGCCAAAGTTCGTCGTGCCCAGACACCACGTGATGATCGGGTGTGATAAGCTCTACGTCCATCTACAACGGGTGCAAGCCAGTTTTGCACACGTAGAATACTCAGGTTAAACTTGACGAGCCTAGCATATGCAGATATGGCCTCGGAACACTGAGACCGAAAGGTCGAGCGTGAATCATATAGTAGATATGATCAACATAATGATGTTCACCATTGAAAGCTACTCCATTTCACGTGATGATCGGTTATGGTTTAGTTGATATGGATCACGTGATCACTTAGAGGATTAGAGGGATGTCTATCTAAGTGGGAGTTCTTAAGTAATATGATTAAATTGAACTTAAATTTATCATGAACTTAGTCCTGGTAGTATTAGCATATCTATGTTGTAGATCAATAGCTCGCGTTGTTGCTTCCCTATGTTTATTTTGATATGTTCCTAGAGAAAAACTATGTTGAAAGATCTTAGTAGCAATGATGCGGATTGGATCCGTGATCTGAGGATTATCCTCATTGCTGCACAGAAGAATTATGTCCTTGATGCACCGCTAGGTGACAGACCTATTGCAGGAGCAAATGTAGACATTATGAACGTTTGGCTGGCTCAATATGATGACTACTTGATAGTTTAGTACACCATGCTTAACGGCTTAGAATCGGGACTTCAAAGACGTTTTGAACGTCATGGACCATATGAGATATTCTAGGAGTTGAAGTTAATATTTCAAGCAAATACCCGAGTTGAGAGATATGAAGTCTCCAACAAGTTCTATAGTTAAAAGATGGAGGAGAATAGCTCAAGCAGTGAGCATGTGCTCAGATTGTCTGGGTACTACAATCGCTTGAATCAAGTGGGAGTTAATCTTCCAGATAAAATAGTGATTGACAGAATTCTCTAGTCACCATCACCAAGTTAGTAGAACTTCGTGATGAACTATATTATGCAAGGGATGACGAAAACAATTCCCAAGCTCTTCGCAATGCTAAAATCGGCGAAGGTAGAAATCAAGAAAAACATCAAGTGTTGATGGTTGACAAGACCACTAGTTTCAAGAAAAGGGGGCAAAGGGAAGAAGGGGAACTTCAAGAAGAACGGCAAGCAAGTTGCTACTCAAGTGAAGAAGCCCAAGTCTGGACCTAAGCCTGAGACTGAGTGCTTCTACTGTAAAGGAACTGGTCACTGGAAGCGGAACTGCCCCAAGTATTTGGCGGATAAGAAGGATGGCAAAGTGAACAAAGGTATATTTGATATACATGTTATTGATGTGTACTTTACTAGTGTTTATAGCAACCCCTCAGTATTTGATACTAGTTCAGTTGCTAAGATTAGTAACTCGAAACGGGAGTTGCAGAATAAACACAGACTAGTTAAGGGTGAAGTGATGATGTGTGTTGGAAGTGGTTCCAAGATTGATATGATCACCATCTTAGACTCCCTATACTTTCGAGATTAGTGTTGAACCTAAATAAGTGTTATTTCGTGTTTGCGTTGAGCATGAATATGATTTGATCATGTTTATTGCAATACAGTTATTCATTTAAGTTAGAGAATAATTGTTGTTCTGTTTACATGAATAAAACCTTCTATGGTCATACACACAATGAAAATGGTTTGTTGGATCTCGATCGTAGTGATACACATATTCATAATATTGAAGCCAAAAGATGCAAAGTTAATAATGATAGTGCAACTTATTTGTGGCACTGCCGTTTAGGTCATATTGGTGTAAAGCGCATGAAGAAACTCCATGCTGATGGGATTTTGGAATCACTTGATTATGAATCACTTGATGCTTGCAAACCATGCCTTATGGGCAAGATGACTAAAACTCCGTTCTCCGGAACAATGGAGCAAGAAACTAGCTTATTGTAAATAATACATACTGATGTATGCGATCCGATGAGTGTTGAGGCTTGCAGCGGGTATCGTTATTTTCTGACCTTCACAGATGATTTGAGCAGATATGGGTATATCTACTTGATGAAACATAAGTCTGAAACATTTGAAAAGTTCAAAGAATTTCAGAGTGAAGTGGAAAATCATCGTGACAAGAAAATAAAGTTTCTACGATCTGATCGTGGAGACAAATACTTGAGTTACGAGTTTGGTCTTCAATTAAAACAATGTGGAATAGTTTCACAAATTCGTGCCACCTGGAACACCACAGCATAATAGTGTGTCTGAACATCATAAGCGTACTTTATTGGATATAGTGCAATCTATGATGTCTCTTACCGATTTACCACTATCGTTCTGGGGTTATGCATTAGAGACAGCTGCATTCACATTAAATAGGGAACCGTCTAATCCATTGAGACGACACCGTATGAACTATGGTTTGGCAAGAAACCTCAGTTGTCGTTTCTTCAAGTTTGGGGTAGCGATGCTTATGTGAAAAAGTTTCATCCTGATAAGCTCAAACCTAAATCGGAAAAGTGCGTCTTCATAGGATACCCAAAAGTTACTGTTGGGTACACCTTCTATCACAGATCCGAAGGCAAGATATTCGTTGCTAAGAATGGATCCTTTCTAGAGAAGGAGTTTCTCTCGAAAGAAGTGAGTGGGAGGAAAGTAGAACTTGATGAGGTAACTATACCTGCTCCCTTATTGGAAAGTAGTTCATCACAGAAATCTGTTCCTGTGACTCCTACACCAATTAGTGAGGAAGCTAATGATGATGATCATGTAACTTCAGATCAAGTTACCACCGAACCTCGTAGGTCAACCAGAGTGAGATCCGCACCAGAGTGGTACGGTAATCCTATTCTGGAGGTCATGTTACTTGACCATGACGAACCTACGAACTATGAGGAAGCGATGATGAGCCCAAATTCCGCGAAATGGTTTGAGGCCATGAAATGTGAGATGGGATCCATGTATGAGAACAAAGTATGGACTTTGATTGACTTGCCCAAATGATCGGCGAGCCAATGAGATTAAATGGATCTTCAAGAGGAAGACGGACGCTGATAGTAGTGTTACTATCTACAAAGCTAGAATTGTCGCAAAAGGTTTTCGACAAGTTCACGGTGTTGACTATGATGAGAGTTTCTCACTCGTATCTATACTTAAGTCTGTCCGAATCATGTTAGCAATTGCCGCATTTTATGAAATCTGGCAAATGGATAAACAAAGCTGCATTCCTTAATGGATTTCTGGAAGAAGAGTTGTATATGATGCAACCGGAAGGTTTTGTCGATCCGAAGGGAGCTAACAAAGTGTGCAAGCTCCAGCGATCCATCTATGGACTGGTGCAAGCATCTCGGAGTTGGAATATACGCTTTGATAAGTTGATCAAAGCATATAGTTTTATACAGACTTGCGGTGAAGCCTGTATTTACAAGAAAGTGAGTGGGAGCACTACAACATTTCTGATAAGTATATGTGAATGACATATTGTTGATCGGAAATAATGTAGAATTATTCTGCAAAGCATAAAGGAGTGTTTGAAAGGAGTTTTTCAAAGAAAGACCTCGGTGAAGCTGCTTACATATTGAGCATCAAGATCTATAGAGATAGATCAAGACGCTTGATAATT
Organism: Triticum aestivum; assembly: GCF_018294505.1. Lineage (NCBI taxonomy): Eukaryota > Viridiplantae > Streptophyta > Magnoliopsida > Poales > Poaceae > Triticum > Triticum aestivum. The sequence continues at coordinate 270,771,025 of NC_057808.1, read as the reverse complement.
TTTTCAATGAGTACATACCTTGACAAGATTTTGAAGTAGTTCAAAATGGAACAGTCACAGAAAGAGTTCTTGCTGATGTTACAAGGTGTGAAATTGAGTAAGACTCAAAGCCCGACCACGGCAGAAGATAGAAAGAGAATGAAAGTCATTCCCTATGCCTTGGCCATAGGTTCTATAAAGTATGCCATGTTGTGTACCAGATCTATTGTATACCCTACACTGATTTTGGTAAGGGAGTACAATAGTGATCTAGGACTAGATCACTGGACAGCGGTCAAAATTATCCTTAGTGGAATAAGGATGTGTTTCTCGATTATGGAGGTGACAAAAAGGTTCGTCGTAAAGGGTTACGTCGATGCAAATTTTGACACTGATTCAGATGACTCTAAGTCTCAATCTGGATACATATTGAAAGTGGGAGCAATTAGCTAGAGTAGCTCCGTGCAGATCATTGTTGACATAGAAATTTGCAAAATACATACGGATCTGAATGTAGCAGACCCGTTGACTAAACTTCTCTCACAAGCAAAACATGATCACACCTTATTACTCTTTGGGTGTTAATCACATAGCGATGTGAACTAGATTATTGACTCTAGTAAACCCTTTGGGTGTTGGTCACATGACGATGTGAACTATGAGTGTTAATCACATGGTGATGTGAACTATTGGTATTAAATCACATGGTGGTGTGAACTAGATTATTGACTCTAGTGCAAGTGGGAGACTGAAGGAAATATGCCCTAGAGGCAATAATAAAGTTATTATTTATTTCCTTATATCATGATAAATGTTTATTATTCATGCTAGAAATGTATTAACCGGAAACATAATACATGTGTGAATACATAGACAAACAGAGTGTCACTAGTATGCCTCTACTTGACTAGCTCGTTAATTAAAGATGGTTATGTTTCCTAACCATAGACATGAGTTGTCATTTGATTAACGGGATCACATCATTAGGAGAATGATGTGATTGACTTGACCCATTCCGTTAGCTTAGCACTTGCTCGTTTAGTATGTTGCTATTGTTTTCTTCATGACTTATACATGTTCCTATGACTATGAGATTATGCAACTCCCGTTTACCGGAGGAACACTTTGTGTGCTACCAAACGTCACGACGTAACTGGGTGATTATAAAGGTGCTCTACAGGTGTCTCCGAAGGTACTTGTTGGGTTGGCGTATTTCGAGATTAGGATTTGTCACTCCGATTGTCGGAGAGGTATCTCTGGGCCCTCTCGGTAATGCACATCACTATAAGCCTTGCAAGCATTGCAACTAATGAGTTAGTTGCGGGATGATGTATTACAGAACGAGTAAAGAGACTTGCCGGTAACGAGATTCAACTAGGTATTGAGATACCGACGATCGAATCTCGGGCAAGTAACATACCGATGACAAAGGGAACAACGTATGTTGTTATGCGGTCCGACCGATAAAGATCTTCGTAGAATATGTGGGAGACAATATGAGCATCCAGGTTCCGCTATTGGTTATTGACCGGAGACGTGTCTCGGTCATGTCTACATAGTTCTCGAACCCGTAGGGTCCGCACGCTTAAAGTTTCGATGACAATTCTATTATGAGTTTATATGTGTTGATGTACCGAAGGTTGTTCGGAGTCCCGGATGTGATCACAGACATGATGAGGAGTCTCGAAATGGTCGAGACATGAAGATTGATATATTGGAAGCCTATGTTTGGATATCGGAAGTGTTCCGGGTGAAATCAGGATTTTACCAGAGTACCGGAGGTTACCGGAACCCCCCGGGGGTTAATGGGCCATAGTGGGCCTTAGTGGAGAAGAGGAGAGGTGGCCAGGGCAATGGGCCGCGCGCCCCTCCCCCCTAGTCCGAATAGGACAAGGAGAGGGGGGTGGCGCCCCGCCCCTTTCCTTCTTCTCCTCCACCTCTTTCCCCCTCTTCTCCTAATCCAACAAGGAAAAGGGAGGGAGTCCTACTCCCGGTGGGAGTAGGACTCCTCCTGGCGCGCCCTCTCCTGGCCGGCCGCACCTCCCCCTTGCTCCTTTATATACGGGGGCAGGGGGCACCCTAGGTACACAACAATTGATCCCTTGGATCTCTTAGCCGTGTGCGGTGCCCCCCTCCACCATAGTCCACCTCGATAGTACTGTAGCGGTGCTTAGGCGAAGCCCTGCGTCGGTAGAACATCATCATCATCACCAGCCGTCATGCTGACAAAACTCTCCCTCAACACTCGGCTGGATCGGAGTTCGAGGGACGTCTTCGGGCTGAACGTGTGCTGAACTCGGAGGTGCCGTGCGTTCGGTACTTGATCGGTCGGATCGTGAAGACGTACGACTACATCAACCGCATTGTGCTAACGTTTCCGCTTTCGGTCTACGAGGGTACGTGGACACACTCTCCCCTCTCGTTGCTATGCATCACATGATCTTGCGTGTGCGTAGGAATTTTTTTGAAATTACTACGTTCCCCAACAGTGCCCCCGCCCCGTATATAAAGGAGGGAGAGGGAAGGAGGCTGACCTAGGGTGCACCAAGTGGGGGGAATCCCACTTGGACTCCTAGTCCTATTCGCCCCCCTTCCTTCTATCGGAGGCTGAAAGGGGGAAGGAGAAGGAGAAGGAGAAGGAAAGGGGGGCTGCGCCCCCTCCCCTTCTCCAATTTGGACTCCCCATGGGGGGCACCACTCCCTTGTGGGCTGCCTTGCCTCCCTCCTGTGGCCCATATTGCCCATATCTTCCCCCCGGGGGTTCTGATAACCCCCCGACACTCCAATATGTATCCGATACATTCCGAAACACTTCCGGTGTCCGAATACTATCGTCCAATATATCAATCTTTACCTCTCGACCATTTCGAGACTCCTCGTCATGTCCGTGATCTCATCCGGGACTCCGAACAATCTTCAGTCACCAAAGCACATAACTCATAATACAAATCGTCATCGAACGTTAAGCGTGCGGACCCTACGAGTTCGAGAACTATGTAGACATGACCGAGACACATCTCCCGTCAATAACCAACATCGGAACCTGGATGCTCATATTGGTTCCTATATATTCGACGCAGATCTTTATCGGTCAAACCGCAATGACAACATATGTTATTCCCTTTGGCATCGGTATGTTACTTGCCCGAGATTCGATCATTGGTATCTTCATACCTAGTTCAATCTCGTTACCGGCAAGTCTCTTTACTCGTTCAGTAATGCATCATCCCGTAACTAACTCATTAGTCACATTGCTTGCAAGGCTTATCATGATGTGCATTATCGAGAGGGCCTAGAGATACCTCTCCGATACTCGGAGTGACAAATCCTAATCTCGATCTATGCCAACCCAACAAACACCTTCGGAGATACCTGTAGAGCATCTTTATGATCACCCAGTTACGTTGTGATGTTTGATAACACACAAGGTATTCCTCCGGTATTCGGGAGTTGCATAATCTCATAGTCAAAGGAATATGTATAAGTCATGAAGAAAGCAATAGCAATAAAACTTAACGATCATTATGCTAAGCTAACGGATGGGTCTTGTCCATCACATCATTCTCCTAATGATGTGATCCCATTCATCAAATGACAACACATGTCTATGGTCAGGAAACATAACCATCTTTGATTAACGAGCTAGTCTAGTAGAGGCATACTAGGGACACTGTGTTTTGTCTATGTATTCACACATGTATCAAGTTTCCGGTTAATACAATTCTAGCATGAACAATAAACATTTATCATGATATAAGCAAATATAAATAACAACTTTATTATTGCCTTTAAGGCGTATTTCCTTCACTAGAGATGTCAACCATGGAGGCGGAGAAAGGGAGGAATCGCTTGTCCGAGTTGCTCGATTCACGGCGAAGGAGTGATCCGGGGGGCTAACCCTAAATCAGGTATAGAAACAATGATATAGTGGTGGAGGGGAAGGATTTAGAGCAACCCATGGAATTTTATCCATGCCAAGCCGATATGTGGTTTCCGTCCGAGCAATAAAATGGCCCGGAACCACATATTAGCCGGAATTTTGCAGGAAGGGAGCATTTTGCATGATCTAGAGACACAACCACTCCATTAGCAGACTTCCGCTCACCAGCAGCTCTGCGGCGATCGGCGGGGACTTCTACCTAGTTTAGTTTCATTTGGGAGCCTGGTTTCTCCATGTAATTCTTAGCTTTCAGCTAGTGTCCCAGCATTTACTTTTTATTTGAAGCCAACTTGTACATTCAATTCCGTTTGATATATTAAATGTTTAGTATGGTGCTAGACCTTTAAAAATATCACCATGAATCATAGGACGGCATAATGAAGCAAACTAAATGGTGTAACGCGGTCACCCATAGCGCCATGCAAGCGGCAGATATGCCTGTGCACACGCTTTGTGAACGTATTTACATGAGAGCATAGGTAACCATAAATTCATAACTTTAAAGTTCTAACATCAAACTAAACATCAAAAACATGTTCTACGAATCACGGTGATATTACCTCCAAATAATACAATCGGTGCACACAAACCAAAAACCACGACACATGCACAGTGCACACAGGGGCGAATCTACGTGCATCGCTGTGGGGGCGAGCCCCCACTCGTTTTTCTGGCCTGCTTATGCTAGGCCCAGGATATTCAGCGTTGCCCCCACTCAGGCCGAGATATTTGCCCCCACTGCTTTGTTTTCTGTTGTATTTTTAAAGCCCATGTATGAGAAATAGATTGCTTATTGGCCCAGCTACCCATCTAGCGAGAATGACGAGCAGGCGAGCAGGCCTCATGCGTGCGTGTATGTGATGGTTCTCAATTCGCTAGACACCTAGTCTTCACGAGAGCCCCCGCGCCGGCGCCTGCGGCTCTACTGCCCTGTAGATACACGATTATACGACTCCCCTCCGCCGATAGCGATTATCTGCCGTCCACGCACTGCACACGCCGGCCGGCCGCCTTGCCAAAAAAGCTCTACTGATCAATACCAAGGTAATACGTGTCCATGTTAAAAAGGTAACAAATTGTATCAAATATCCATGTGTGTACATTATAATGTACAAATTGATTATTAGATTGATTGGATCTAGCTTTGCGTAATAATTTCGTATGAATAAGTTTGAGCACGTGGGAGTAGAATAAAATCTGTAGCAATATTCTGCCTTCATGTATTTCAATTTATTTAACATTGAACTATATGGCATTGACAGGCAAGCTAATGGAGAGATGTTTTGTAAAATCGACAACTGCAGTATGCCTGAAATAGTTGATCTAAATAGCTTACACGGGATCCATCCAAAAAGAAGAGACTTACATATTTAATATCAACAATCATGGGGAGATTAGGAGAAATTACCTTACATGGGAAAAATCGTCGCGCGATGAAACGAAAGGGGGTAATGTGCTTAAGATTTTCTTTATCTAAAAATGTTTACACTCTCTATTTTATAAAATGTGTTTCTTTTTCGTGCAGCTCTAAGGCTAGAAATCAGGATGTAGCAACAAAAAGGAATGCCGTATTCATATTTCTCAAGCTATTGTGCCTTCAGTGGTTAGTTTACTTTTCTTTGGCAATGACTGTGTCATAATTATGTGTGTGTTGACATTATAATATAAGGACATATATGCGATTTTGGTTCTTACATACTATATGTATGCTTGTGTGGTTGGTTTTTAAAATAATCTAGCCATTAGCTTGTATACATATTTCTGGAGGCATGTATAACTTTGCCCCTCTTGTTTTTCATGCCCCTGAGTGCACAGCCATAAATTAGAGTATTTCCAGTACAAGATTTCACAGTATATAGATAACTCATAGGGCAGGAAGACCAGCATCTTTCTCATGGTTTCACCGGTCGGCCGTTCTTCGAGGAGGAAGCTGGCGGCACGCCAGGGATCAACGGCGGGAGGAGGGGCAACGGCGGTAGGATGGACGGCGGCGGCGGCGGCGGAGGCGGTGGGTGAAGGAACGGCAACGGCAGCACCGGCGGTATCAGCGAAGCAGGCGGCGGCTGCGGGACGAGCGGCGGCAGGATGGACGGTGGTGACGGGGCGGGGAACACCGGCGGGACGAGCGACGGCGGCGCCGGCATGATCGGGTTCGGCGGGATGGGCACGCCTCCAATGTTCGGCGGCTCCGGCACGAGCGGAATCGGCGGGAAAAACAAACCCTTCTCGCCGCAGACGGTCCCATCGTGGCACCGGACGGCGGCCGGGGCGCCTGGAATCGACGACATGGTACAAAAATTGTGTCCAGATGTTAGTACGGCCGGTCGCACTAGCTAGCTAGCTGATGACTCTTTCTCTTTGCACCATGAAGTACGTGGTGTACAGATAGCGCACCTGAAGAAGCAGCATCCATGGCCGCGTCGTCAGGGCGGACGGAGCCTACGACGGCGACGGCTGCAGGCGCGTGCCCCGGGCCATGGCGGGCGGCGAGGTGACAGTGGAATGAAGAGCAGGCCACCAGTAGCAGGAGCACGTGCGAGCCGCGCATTCTCGAGTGATGGAAGCGCCTCTGATCTGAATGGCGCCTGCTTAACGGAGTATTTATGAACGGGGAGGAGATTGAGAAGAAGGCTGCCTTCGTTGTCAGAGACGAGACGGCATGCCTTCGTTGTCAGAGACGAGACAGGCAGACAGCATGCATGCATGTGCCGTCCGCCGTCCCTTGGGTTTGTCATGACGCGTCACGGGCGGCGTTGCGACGAGAGCTGGGTGGCAAAATTCTTCGAGAAGATAGCGTTTCTGTACACGGGTTTTTGTGCGGTTTCTGCTGCTTGACATGACCACATATTTATATTTGTGTAAATCGCCCTGCAACTCTTTTTTCCTTGTCGACATGCTCCTCTCTGGAAATGAGCGGACCAAACGATAGGGGTGGACACACACAGGTCCTGTCCTCATCCAAAGTGTTGGCCTATCGTCCTGCCCATCCACATACACTAGATCGGGATCGCGCCTTGGCGCGAGGGTGCCGGTCCCAACCACGTGGCCAAGTAGGTAAAATTCAGATGCTATGATGCGTAAGTAGAAAAGATAGTAATTGCAGCTTGCCACACCCCACCTGATCCAATTGTATCCAATCCGATAATGCTTGTATAGAATATATACACTTATGCTCACCCCATAATACCTAATATATATATTTGAAGTACACCAAAATCAAAAGCATCAATAAAGTACAATTAAGAACGAAAGTCCCTTTCTGTGCTCGAGTACATGTGCTCGCGGTATCGTCCCTGTTCAATATCCTCAAGATAATGGACCCAGCACGTGAAGGCTTAAGCATTCTTATTTGTTCAGGGCCGATGGTCCCACATCATAGACAACGCCGTGAGTCACGTTTTTACCGGCTCAGACGAAAGCACACGACACAGAGAGCTCCTAGTTGGCGCTTCAGGCGCCAGCTAAGGGAGCTGGCGCTCACAGCCGCCGAATCGTGGGCCAGCACATGTGGCGACCACGCCCAGTCGCTCGCTAAACTCGCCCCGCCTGGTCCCTCGCTCGATCGAGAGCTTCGAGGGCTGTTCGTATGGTTGTTGTTGACCAGTTGACTAACTGGTCAACCGTTGACTTTAGAAAAAATATGAAAACTTAATACGAAAAAATCTCAAAAAAAGAAAAAAAATCGAGATTTCGAAAAGTTCTAAGATTTGGAAACCTTCATCCATTTTTTGAAATCATCAAATTTGGAAAAAAAAAGTTCACAAAAATTGACAAAAATTCATCGAATTGGGAAAGAGTTCATCCATTTTGAAATAAGTTCACCGAATTTTAAAAAAGTTCATCAATTTTGAAAAACAGTTCATCGATTTTGAAAAAGAGTTCATCCATTTTGAAAAAAAGTTCATCGATTTTGAAAAAAGTTCATCAATTTTGAAAAAGAGTTCATCCATTTTGAAAAAGAGTTCATCCATTTTGAAAAAAAGTTCATGGATTGTGAAAAGAGTTCATCGGTTTTGAAAAAAAGTTCATCGATTTAGAAAAAAGTTCATCGATCTTGAAAAAGAGTTCATCGATTGTGAAAGAAAGTTCACTGATTTTGAAAAATAGTTGTTTCAAATTAGCAAAAGAAATATAAAACCGTTCCGAAAAGAACAAAAAAACATAACAAAACCATTTTGAATAAAAAGGAAAAGAAGAAAAGGTGAAGAAGTAGTAGTTTGGGCAACTAATATGAGTTAGTGCATGAGGCGAACGACCGTGAGGTCGCGGGATCGATTCCCATCGAAAGCTTGCCTTTTTTTGTCCTCACGACAGGAAGGAAAGGAAAAAAAATGGGCCAGGCCCAGTTAACGCAGCTGCAGGCGCCGGTTTGCGGAAACAGCTATAACCGGCGCCTGCAGCGCTAAATAGGAAATGCCCACGATACGGGCCGTCAAATCCGAGATTCTGGACGAACGGAGACGTTGGACCCCATTTACCGTGCGCCACCGTTGCATTTACCAATCTTCCTCTGCCCATTGCTCAAAAAGGAAAATCTTCCTCTGCCCAAAAAAATAACTACAGTACCCATCCTTTCTCCTTCAAAACCCACACCGGGGTATCTATCATAATCCGTAACTGCAGATCCGCTGGTGGAGATCTCTGACGGCGCCATGGCCCACATCTCGCCAAGCCATGCACGAAGACACGAATGGAGTAGCAAATACGTTTAGGTATCCCTCTCCCGACGAACATCTAAGGCATCCATTTTTCTGCTAATTTCATTCAAAATTTGGACTCGTAGATCAGCCTTGTCTGCCACACCAGAATTTTGTAGACACATGGCTGCAGACAGCTATGAATGCAACATGCATTGAACTTTTGGTACCATTCCACTATAGGTACAGTCTTTCAATTTACCCAACAAACTCAAATACCAAAATCATAATTCTTCAGGTATAACCATCAACGCCCACCCACATCATAATTCTCAAGATCAAAACCCAGCCCAACTCACAACAGATTCAGTACAGTTATTCAGCCAACAAACTATTTATTCAGACAAGTTCCACACAGGAAGTATCAAGTAATACATCAAGACACAGTTGTGGATCAACAGATGCAACGGAAATTTTATATCTTCACCATGAGACAGGCTACAACAAATCAGTCCAAACTATCTGGAAATTGTCATGCGCATACACCATTTATCCTAACCATGCAAGTACTGTCTCAGGTACATCCCTAATTTTTCAGTCAACTCACTTTCAGACGTAGCTCCGCTGCATTGTTGCAATTGTTTCGGCAGTGAACTTTGACTCCACAGTTCTTGCATCGAGCACGTCTCCTAGCCTGCTTTGGTACATCTCCGCAGTCTGGGCACATAGTCCCTTCGTGCCCCTGTCGCCGAAAAATGGTGCAGAATGTGGTCTTCTTTCTCAGGCCATAGTAAGTCACTTTCTCTCTGCTGGTCATAGACCTGCCCATCTCCTTCCTTTTAATTTGCCGGTGGCAATAGTCCTGCAATTCAGTTCCCAGAGTCATTTGCTGAATTAACATCATCGTTGCAACAAGTGCCCCTTCAGTCTGAATTTGGTACATGACACCCCCATTTTTGGCAATCATGTCTTCCAGTCCAAGCGGTTGTGCTCCTCACGGTATTCTGCTATGTACCAGTCATTGGCCTTGGACCGCAACAACCTGATGAGAGCATGGCATTCACAATGGCACGGTCCTCTGTTCTCAACCCCCGCCTTCCCCCTGTGTAAACAAACAGACACAAAGAGAGAACACTTTTTCAGAGACAACTGCTGGATGAAATATTTTCAAATACTAACATTGTATAATAAATCGATACTACCATACCGCACAACCACAAACAATCTCCTGCATGCATTTTGTCCTCTCCACATTTAGCCTACTCTTGACGTATCTAATGTCAAATCCTTTCTCCCATGAATACAAGTGTAGAAGTAGTAGGCTTCACCAAGAGAATCAAAGCTTGCACCCAAAGTTGCCACTATGACATTGTCCCCAGCATTGTCGGCAAAACCACAAATAGTCTTCTCCAGAGCAGTAGTCCGATTAGGACATGGCGTCTTTTCCGGCGGAGCAGCACCTACCCTCACTCTGCAATCAAGCAAATCCAACAAACTGATACGCATTTCATGGATACTTTTATAGAAAGCACTTGCAAACATTTGCAAGCACCGGACACATAGCTATTTGCAGTGTAACAATGGTCGAACAATAACATTTCTTGCCCCTGCTCTTCTACTTGTGGTTTAGCCGCACAATCAACAAAGGAAGAATCACCCCTTTCACACTAGCGGCAACATGGTAATAACTTCAAACCACGGATTATGCAATGCCCAGCCTATTCTTGTTCTCAATTTCAGAAGCATGTACTGAAAGCTAGATCAGTCAGCCCTGCATCTATATTTACGGGGCCACACACCTGGTAGTTCAGGCAATACCAACGCATAGGGATCCCTCCCTTTCACAATTTGCATGCTCAGATTGTTTCAAATCATGCCATAATAATTTGGTTGCACAAATTTTGTGGTTCTGCAGAACTGACATACCTTCGTTTTCGGAGCTCTAGGTTCGATCTATCCAATGGAGTGCTCCGACTCTCTCGGCGACCCTTCTCGGCCTGCATCCGCCGCCCCTTCCGCCGCACAAATCTTGCCGTCCGCATTCACCTCCACCATAGGCGCCAGCGGCTCCTCCGTCGGCCGACTGCATCGGAAAATTGCTGTCGTTCACCTTTTCGAGCATGGTGGTCCTAGCTAGGCACCCAGATTGGAAACAGAAGGTTCATAATCCTGAGTACCCAAAATTAATTAAGACCTTTATGGTATACCTGAATACTACTAAAAAGTATATATCACTTCCAGAATGACAAATGGACATACCTTGATCTTTTTACACTAAACCAGTAAGCAAATATGATTGAACAGAACATAGGTGTATATAAATCTAACTTTGAAATTGAAAAACTTAACATGCTCCATGAGCAATTGTTTGTACTGAGTCTAATTTGTACCGCAACCTCTGAATTTATACACGAAGATATAGATTTATACATCAAATTCATAGCATAGAAAGAACTAAATTTACATGAGACTAATTTCAAATTTATTATTCATGATAAGCAATAAGGAGCATGCATATTTGCCTTTTGCCTCAATGTGCTATAGCTATTTTATCAACCCAAGTAACAAAGTAGCATTCTTGCTAAACGTATGAAAATTAAGAGACTGCTGAAAGCCATACGTGTTTAGATTAGAAAATAGCTGTATCGAGATATCTTTTGGTGGGGTCACACAAGGAAAATATCCGTCCTCCTTTGCTCGTAGAACTGGCGCTCGTCGACGATGTCCTGCGGGAAGCGTTCGCGCCACACCACCATGGCTTCCACGTCCATCTCGGCGATGGCGAGGCAACGCTGCCGCCTCCGGCGGACACGACGATCCTCGTCGGTGAAAAGCCGCGGGAGAGGCGCAAGATCCTGCGCCCGCTGGCTCGACACGTCGGGAAAATTCATATCCCGACGAGGCCTCAGGAGGCGCCACGCCGCCGCGTCGTGCGCGCGGGCCGCCTCCTCTGCGGTGTCGAAGGTGCCGAGGATGAGGCGTTTCTTGCCAAACCAGATCTCGAAGGAGAAGGCGCCGGAGCGGCGCTTGCGGACTCCGCGAAAATCCAAAGCGCCCAGGCGACGCATCGACATGGTGGCGCAGAGGCGGCGAGGCTTGTGAGAGCGGGCGAGACGAGTGGGCGGCGAACAGAGTGTGGAGGGAGCGCCTTCTTATAACGAGCGCCAGCCGCGGCGCGCGCGCGAACCTTTCTCGCGCGTTGGAGCGCCAAAACCAGCGTGCGCTAGGCCGCTTTTCCCCCGCGCACGCGAATCTTTCCCGCGCGCTGGAGCGCCAAAACCAGGGCGACGGCATGGCCGCTGGCATGATCTAAAGCACGCGTGGTCATGAAATGGGTCAGCCCGTTGGACGCACTGCCGACCCAAATCTAAAAGAGGGCGGACGGCGGGCGAGGGGCCGACGCAAATGGACAAAAGCGCCGTCCGGTTGGATCGGCCCGTTGGAGTTGCTCTGAACCATCATAACTGTGGCCACGTTATATAAAAACACCGAATTTCCTGTGTGTGTGTTCGCAGAAAATAACCAACGTTCAGTAATCCTTTTTCCCAAAACACTAACTGCTCGATTGACCGGCATGCAACAAACTAAGTCGACCCCTTATAGTTAAGGGAACATGCAACTATGACCGAGACTCCTCTCTGGTCAATAACCAATAGCAGGACCTGGATGCCCATATTGATTCCCACACAGTCAACGAAGATCTTTATCGGTTGAACCATGATGTCAAGGATTTAGTTAATCCCGTATGCGATTCTCTTTGTTTGGCGATATGTTACTTGCCCGAGATTCGATCGTCAGTATCTCCATACCTAATTCAATCTCGTTACCGGCAAGTCTCTTTACTCGTTCCGTAAGACAAGATCACGTGAATAAACTCATTAGTCACTTGTTTGCAAGTTTCTTACGATGTTGTATTACCGAGAGGGCCCAGAGATATCTCTCTGTCACACGGAGTGACAAATCCCAGTCTTGGCTCATGCAACTCAACAGACACCTTCGGAGATACCTGTAGAGCACCTTTATGATCGCCCAGTTATGAAGTGACAGTTGATAGCACACAAGGTATTCCTTCGGTATCCGGGAGTGACATGATCTCATGGTCTAAGGAACAGATACTTGACATGAAGAAAGTTGTAGCAAATACTAAGTGATACAATCTGATGCTAAGCTTACCATTGCTTCCATCAATATGTCCCGGGACCGTGTGACGTTCGTGGAGCAAGATGAGAGTGTCACCAAAAACGTCAAATTTGGCGGCGTCTCGAGCATGGCAATCCGTGGGCTTGGCACTGTCACGTACACCATATGATCCAGTGACCAACGAGCCCTCACTGACGTGTACTTCATCCCACGCCTAAAAACGAGCATCATTGGTCTCGCAATGGCAAGTGTCTCTATTGTTCATCTTGATGTTTTGCACCATGTCGTCTGCTTGGAGGTGTAGCACGACGACGAGGTGTGGCGATGGCACATGCGCCTCAGACAACGGGACTTCAATGCGCTCCGCCGCATGGCGCATGGAGACATGGTCTGAGGTTGCCTGTCCTTGATCATGTGGAGGAGCACTGTGACACGTGCCTGGCTGGAAAGCAACAGTGTGCCCCATTCCCTTCTTAGGTGAGGTACCGCGCGACGGAGACACTCAAGGTCATGCATGCGGATCTATGCAGTGCCATCTCCCTGGGACACCTGGCGGAGAACGCTGCTTCATGCTACTCGTTGATGACTACAACCGCGACATATGGGTGGTGATGCTGCTGTCAAAGGACATCACTGCCACAAACATCAAGCACTTTGTCGTCGCGGCAGAGACAGAGTGCGGCAGGCATCTGTACATGTTCTGCATAGACCGGGGTAGGGAGTTCACCCCCTCTCTACTTGGCGAATACTTTGCTGACCTTTGGAGGCAGTGGTACCTCACCCCGTCATACTAACAGTAGCAAAACGACATGGTGGAGCACAGAAAACAGACTGTCGCCATCAAGGCCTGGAGCATGCTCAAGGTGAAGAACATGCCCGACTTGTTTTGGGGCGAGGCCTTGGGGACTGTTGTATTCATTCTCAACCGCTCCTACACATGCAACGTCGATGGCAAGACATCATACGAGGTCTCGCACAGGAGGAAGCTTGAAGTGCACTACTTGCGCGTGCTTGGGTGTATTGCTCATGTGAAGGTCACACGTCTAGGCCTCAAGAACCTTGACGACTATAGCGAGAAGATGGTCTTAATCGACTATGAACCAGGATCCAAGGCATATAGAGTATATGATCTTGTGGAAAAATGCATGTACACGACATGCGACATGGTGTTCGATGAGGGCGCAAGCTGAGATTGGGGCGCCGACGGCGAGCCGCTCGTGATTGACCACATGGTGCCCGGTGGATCAACGTTGAGACATGTTACCGTGATACCCAAAAACACTCAACGACAGCTAGTCTGGATACGCCCGCAGCAACACCAGTCAAGCCGGAGTGAAATGCTATGAAGGCAGCCAATCCTTTCACGTTCATCCAAATCGCTGCCATGGTAGCCAATCCTGGCAGCCCGCGTGCGATGCATGTAATTAATGGGGAGATCGAGTTTGTCTTCCCTCCCTTAGAGCACTCGGACCTCTTCAACATCGATGATGACGCCATCGTCGTGCATAGGTTTTTCCATATCACCAACCTTCTTGGTGGACCCGCTCAACCAGTGGCAAGGGCAGATCACCTTCTTCTCACGGGGAGGAGCCCACGACATTCATTGACATTGAGCCCCATGATAGCTAGCATCGGGCAATGCTCAAAGAGATGGGCTCCATTGAAGAAATCGGTACGTGAACACTCAGCGATATCTCCGCGGGACACCGGTTGATCGGCCTGAAATGGTGTACAAGGTCAAGAAGGGCGCCACCGATGCCATGTTCAAGCACAAGGAGCGACTCGTTGCAAAGCTCTTTGTGCATCGGGATGGCATCGATGTTGACGAGGTCTTCGCCCCTGTCACGAGGCTTGGCTCCATGCGGATTACGATGGCCGCCCTCGCCCAACTCAGTTGGCCACTCCACCACCTCAATTTCAATCGGTGTTCCTCAATGGAGATCTACATGAGGAAGTGTACGTCGTGCAGTTGGCTTTGCCCATGATGTTGAGGAGCATAAGGTGTATCGCCTCCACAAAAGCCTTGTACTGGCTATGATAGGCACCATGGGCGTGGAACGCCAAGTTTGACGACACCCTCAAGGGCCTTGACTTCACTAGCAGACCCTCGAAGCACGCCATGTATGCTCGAGGGAAGGGGACTCGGCTCTTGCTCGGGGTGTATGTCAACGATCTTATCATCACCAGCGCGGACGCAGAGGAGATTGCGAAGTTCAAGGGAGATGATGGCGTATTTGTGCATCAAGGTGAAGCAGATGGGGGACAAAATCGTGTTGTCTCGGGTAGCGTGCATCGGCAAGTTCCCGGGCTCGCGGGCAAGGCTGATTGCAGTATGGTTCATGTGCCAATGGAGCCTCGACTCAAGCTCAGCAAAGAGAGCTCCGAGACCCCCATGAACGCCACTCACTACCGCAACATCGTCGGTGGGTTGTGCTACCCCGTCCATACGCGCCCGATCATCACCTTCGTCGTGGGCTACGTCAGTTGGTTCATGGAGGCACCCATGGCTGCGCATACCGTTGCCATCATAGTTGAGTACTATTTTTAGTTAGGAAATACTAGATAGACTAGGATATGTTCTGGCTTGTCTTGTACTCCAAGTTGATCATGTACTCCTATATATATGCCCACGGGGCTCAAGCAATAAAAATAACCGATTCCACCAATCCCTCTCTATTCCCTTCTAACATGGTATCAGCCTAACTGATCCAAATCCTAGTCACCGCCGCCGCTTCCGCCCCGTGCGGCGCCCCCGGGGCGGTCAGCCTCCATGACCGCCGCTGGGGGCCGCGCCGCCCGTACCTAGGGTTCGCCCGCCGGTCTTGTTGACCACCCATAAGTTTGTTTTAGCTTGTGATGAATGTCAAAGAATTGGTAATATCGGTAAGTGTCAGGAAATGCCTATGAATTATTCACTTGTTGTTGAACCATTGGATGTTTGGGGTTTTGACTATATGGGACCTTTTCCTTCCTCTGATGGGTATACAAATATTTTGGTTGCGGTTGATTATGTTACTAAGTGGGAAGAAGCTATTCCAACTAGTAGTGCTGATCATAACACTTCCATTAAAATGCTTAAAGAAGTTATTTTCGCAAGGTTTGGAGTCCCTAGATATTTAATGACTGATGGTGGTTCACACTTTATTCATGGTGCTTTCCGTAAAATGCTTGCTAAATATGATGTTAACCATAGAATTGCATCACCTTATCACCCTCAATCTAGTGGTCAAGTTGAACTTAGCAATACAGAAATAAAATTAATATTACAAAAGACTGTCAATAGGTCCCGAAAGAATTGGTCTAAGAAATTGGATGATGCACTTTGGGCCTACAGAACAGCATATAAAAATCCCATGGGTGTGTCTCCCTATAAAATGGTTTATGGAAAAGCTTGTCATTTGCCTCTTGAGTTAGAACATAAAGCATATTGGGCAATTAAAGAACTTAACTATGATTTCAAACTTGCCGGTGAAAAGCAGTTATTTGATATTAGCTCACTAGATGAATGGAGAACCCAAGCTTATGAAAATGCCAAATTGTTTAAAGAAAAAGTTAAAATATGGCATGATAAAAGAACCCAAAAGCGGGAATTCAAAGTTGGGGAATATGTTCTTTTGTACAAATTTCGTTTCAGATTCTTTGCAAGAAAACTTCTCTCTAAATGGGAAGGACCATATATTATCGAAGAGGTTTATCCCTCTGGAGCTATCAAGATCAATAATGCCAAAGGTACTGACCCGAAGGTGGTCAATGGGCAAAGAATTAAGCACTATATCTCAGGTACGCCTATTAATGTTGAAAGCAATATTATCCAAACCATGACACCGGAGGAACACATAAAAGAAACTTTCCGGAACACTCCATAATCTAGAAAAAGAGGAGGTAGGTGATACGGTAAGTAAACGGACTTCCAAATATCCGCAAAAATATTTTTTGTTAGTTTTGGAATATTACAAAAATTAGGAAAATAATAAATAACCAGGAAGGCAACCGAGGAGGGCACAAGACACCAGGGTGCATGCCTTGCCTAGCGCACCCAGGCGGGTTGTGCCCACCTCGGGAACCTTCCCGACTCCATTTTCCTCTCGTTTTGCTTGTTTCCCAAGCTAAAAAATCTTTATATACCCCCCGAACGTATTGACCACCATATCGCGGAGAAATCTTCTGTTCTTCTTTCTTGTTGTTTTCTGTTAGATCTATCAAGCCAGGCATCATGTCTTCTCCCTCCTCCGACAAAGTAGAAGAGGATGCTTGGTTGATGAAGATAGAAGTAAAGAGTGAGGAACCAGAGGAAGCCATCAAGGGTGATAAGGTCAATAAAGTTGCGGGAGATCAAGCTCCAGCAGTAGGGCAGGCCGTTCCAGCAGCAGAAGAAGAAGACATCCTTCAACCATACTACGATCATCTTACCCCTACTGAAATTGAAGCTTTCAGGACCATTGGAACGGTTCGTGTGCAAAATAAATATCTCACTCGTGAAAATATTATGTTGCAAGAGCACATCATCGCCCTCCGGAGCATCATTCGTAGATTGGAGTACCTCCTGAGCTTGAAGTGTGACACTACCTCATCATCATCGCCACCATCATCATCTTCCCCACCAAAGGAGACTTGAGTACACGGTATGGGCACTCCCCTTGGCTTGTGCCAAGCTTGGGGGAGGTGCCCCAGTATCGTATCACCACCACTCTCTTTGTCTTTATCTATCTTAGTTTGATTTTTAGTTATCTTTTGAATTAGTTGAATAAAAGTTCAGTTCAATCTATTTTCAAGTGTTTGCTTAGTGATCTATCTATCTATGAAATCGTGTGCGAGATATATAATAAAGTTTAGTTCGAGTTTTGCTTTCTTTACTTTTATGTTTCAATCAAAATAAAAGGAAATAATGAAAAAGATCATATGCTAATCTTACGGTCAGTAATGACATCACATAAGGAAAAATATAAGTGGTAAATTTATTGGAGATTGACAAACATAGCATTGGTCAATGCTGCAATTCATGAAAGAATTAATAAGGGAAGAGAAGATTCACATGCAAATACACTATCTTGGACATCTTTTATGATTGTGAGCCCACATCAAAATATTATATGCCAAAATTGATGACGTTGGACAAGGAAGACAACGTAATGATTTATGTTTGTTCATATTCACACAGAAGTTATATTGTCATAGATCCTTTAACATGTGGTGCTTGCCCAATATCTTTTCTAGCCAAAATTTTTGCACTAAGTAGAGATACTACTTGTGCATCCAAAAACCCTTAAACCCAAAATCTTGTTTTGAGAGTCCACCATACCTACCTATGGATCGAGTAAGATCCTTCAAGTAAGTTGTCATCGGTGCAATAAGGCAATAAAAATTGCTTCTAAATGTGTTGGATCATTTAGTGTAAGAGAAAATTGAGCGTTGTACAAACTTGTGATGGCAAAATAATAAAAGGAATGGATTGCATAATAAAGGTTGCTATCATAAGGGGCAATATAATGTGACGTTCTTTTGCACTAAGAGATTGAGCATAAAAACCAAAAAGCACATGACAATCTCTGCTTCCCTCTACGAAGGGTCTATCTTTTACTTTACGTATTACTTTTATGCAAGAGTCAAAGTAGTCTTCGCTATTCCTTTTTATTTTCTCTTTTTGCAAGCATCATGTGGTGAGGAAATATCTAGGTACATATATCCAGTTGGATATGAGTGAGCATGAATTATTATTGTTGACATCACCCTTGAGGTGAATACGTTGGGAGGTGAAACTATAAGCCCCTATCTTTCTATGTGTCCGGTTGAAACTTTTTGCTCATGGGTATGCGGTGAGTGTTAGCAATCATAGAAGATTATATGATGGTTGAGTATGTGGACTTGCCAAAAGGCTCCGATATGAGACCCTTCCTGAAAAGATGATGAATTGTAGTTGCAAGGTTGACTAAGAACATAGTTTGTTGGTTTTCAATAGAGTTTATACTTTTACTTCGATGTTGTGATGAATTGTTACTTGTTCATGAGAAGTTATATGATAAAGTTATGTGATAAAGTTTGTTCCTGTTATAATAATAAGCATGATGCTTCTACGTCTGTATTTTGTTTTTATTGGCACATCTCTCTCTAAGCATGTGGACATCTTTTTCGATATCGGTCTTTTGCTTGAGGACAAGTGAGGTCTAAGCTTGGAGGTGTTGATACATCCATTTTGCATCATGTTTTCCTACTGTTATTTACAATGTTTTATGCATAATAATGCTTTATGGAGTAATTCTAATGCCTTTTCTCTCATAATATGCAAGGTTTACACAAAGAGGGACAATGCCGGCAGCTGGAATTCTGGACCAGAAAAAGCTATGTCAGAGTTACCTATTCCGCACATATCCAAATGAGCTGAAAATTTACAGAGAAATGTTTTGTAATTTATAAAAAAATACTGGAGCAAATAACTACTGGAGGGGGGGCACCTGGTGAGCATAAGACACCAGGGAGCGCCAGGCCCCCCAGGCGCGTCCTGGTGGGTTGTGCTCAGCGCAGCCCACCTCCGGTGCCCATCTTTTGGTATATAGGTCATTTTGACCTAGAAAAAATAAGGAGAGGACTTTCGGGATGGAGCGCCGCCGTCTTGAGGCGGAACTTGGGCAGGAGCACTTTTGCCCTCCGACGAAGCGATTCCGCCGGTGGAACTTCCCTCCCGGAGGGGGAAATTTGAGCCATCATCACCAACAACCCTCTCATCTTTGGGAGGCCAATCTCCATCAACATCTTGAACAACACCATCTCCTTTCAAACCCTAGTTCATCTCTTGTGTTCAATCTTTGTACCGGAACCTCAGATCGGTACATGTGGGTGACTAGTAGTGTTGATTACATCTTCTAGTTGATTACTATATGGTTTATTTGGTGGAAGATTACATGTTCAAATCCATTATGCTATTTAATACCCCTCTGATCTTGAGCATTATTATCATTTGTGAGTAGTTACTTTTGTTCTTGATGCCACAGGAGAAACCTTGTTGCAAGTAATCATGTGAACTTGATATGTGTTCGATATTTTGATGATATGTATGTTGTGATTCCCTTAGTGGTGTCATGTGAACGTCGACTACATGGCACTTCACCATCTTTGGGCCTAAGCGAAAGCATTGTGGTGTAGTTATTAGATGATGGGTTGCTAGAGTGACAGAAGCTTAAACCCTAGTTTATGCGCTACTTCGTAAGGGACCGATTTGGATCCAAATGTTTAATGCTATGGTTAGATTTTATCTTAATACTTTTCTCATAGTTGCGGATGCTTGCGAGGGGGTTAATCATAAGTGGGAGGTTTTGATGACCCACAAGTATAGAGGATCAATCGTAGTCCTTTCAATAAGTAAGAGTGTCGAACCCAACAAGGAGCAGAAGGAAATGACAAGTAGTTTTCAGCAAGGTATTCTCTGCAAGCACTGAAATTATAAGTAACGAGTAGTTTGATAGCAAGATAATTTGTAACGAGCAAGTAACGGTAACGGCAACAAAAGTTCAGCAAGGCATCTGTCGGATGTGGGGTTCCGGCAAAACCCTTAAGGTTCGAACTCTGGGGTGCGCGCGAAATCTTTCCCTCCTACCAATCCACGCCCTAGCTCACTAAGATCTCGCGGATGAACTCGACAACTCGCAACACAGGAAGACACGAGATTTATACTGGTTCGGGCCACCGTTGTGGTGTAATACCTTACTCCAGTGTGTGGTGGTGGATTGCCTCTTGGGCTGATGATGAACAGTACAAGGGGAAGAACAACCTCCTGAGGTTGAGGTGTTCTTGTGTCTAGGGTAGGTTCTCGATCAGATCAGATTAGGCTGAATTCGGATCAAGCTCAGATGCCCCTACTGTGGTGGCTAGTTCTACTTATATAGGCCCTGGTCCTCTCCCCAAATATTGAGCGGGAAGGGAGCCAACAACGGCGGGCGAATTTGAAGGGGGGCAGCTAGTACAAGCTATCCTGACAAAAGTGGTCTTCGCCCGCGAAAGGCTCTGGTGGTGACGCTGTCTTGGGCTCCACGATGACCTCCATCCTTCTGGTCTTGGTCTCGTTGCACCGATATGGCAACCTTTGCCTGATGCCTCGGTACTCCTCGCCTGCACTTGCCTCCTTAGCACCAAAGAGGAAACAAGGACGCTGCGCCCGCTGGCGCCCGCCTGGCGCCGATCGTCATGGCTCACATCACGAGAGCCTCATGAGGTTTCCCCGCCTTGATATCTCCGCTCCTCGTGAGCCTGCCTAGCTAGGCCACTCCTGAGGAGGTCTTGCGTCGTCCGCCTCGCGAGGCTTGGCCCCTCGCGAGGGTCTTGGATGCCTTGTTGATGAAGATGGGTCGTACGGCCCGCTGACTTAGCCACGCCATGGGCCGCAGGCAGGCAAGTCCGGGGACCCCCGTTCCCAGAACGCCAACAGTAGCCCCCGGGCCCAAGATGCGCTCGGGCTTGGCTTCGCGGCGAAGCCAAGGGGCAAGTACGGAGCGCCACGGGCCCCAAAAGCCTGCGGCCTCGGTCGACGTGTGGTGGTTGATTGGACGTGGGCGTCTCCGCTTCCCACGCTTCCTCGGCAACTGCTCGATTGGACAAAAGACTGGCGCGGACAGTGCTTGCCTTCATTGTTTCTCCCTCGCCTTGCTCCAGATCCCCTTTCTCGCTCCTCGCCACTTCTACCTCCAGATCTGCTCCAATCTCGCTCTGCATCTGCGACCCATGGCACCGCGCAAGGTCAGGACTTCCTCAGCGCCGGCTTGGTATGAGCCGGCTCTTGAAGCGCCCACCATCACAGAGAAGAGCCTTGCCTCCGTGCGCCTGCTGATGGCGGGGAAAGCAATGAGTGGGGGAAGACGGAGCTCCGGCTCGCCTCCGTTGTGCCGGAGCCTGAGGGGAGCACCTTCTTCCCCTTCTTCTCGAGCAGCATCGCCGTCGGGTTGGTCCCTCCTTTCTCCGACTTCTTTTATGAGGTTCTCGACTACTACGGGCTGCTGGCGTTGCACCTCCATCCCAAATCTGTCCTCCTCTTGTCCATCTTCGCCTACTACTGCGAGGCGTACCTGGGTGTGCTGCCATCCGTGGCGCTTCTGCGCCACTTCTTCTTCCTTCGCGTCACCGATGGGCCACTCTCCGGATGCGCCAACTTCGTCACGTTTGGCAAGGCCAACTCGATCTCGAGCACCGGGAAGAGGGCCGACAATATCCGATCCAAATGGGTCATGATGGACGCCAAGTGTGCCCGTCCGCGCCTGGTGTTACCGACGGAGGCGCTCCAACTCGACAAGGGGTGGTCCAAGGCGGAGCTTGCCGATGAGCGGGCGTTGTCTGTGTTGGGGCAGATGACGACTGACTTGAAGCCGGGCAATGCGAAGGCAGCCAAGGTGACGGGGGCAATGCTCCTGAGGGAGTTCTTGATGCTGCGAGTTGCCCCTCTCCAGGCGCGCTCGCGCCCCTTGTGGGAGCTTGAAGAAGAGGGGAACAAGACCCGTCTGAGGCCTGGGGCCCTTCCTGGCGATGAATTGGATGCTGTCTTGCGCCTCATTGTTGGGGACAACCAGGAGTACCCGCCTAGTGCCTTTGTTCCTTTGTTCCTCCGCAAGGACTGGGAGGAACTTGTCGCCTCCAGGCCGACCTTTGACGCGCGCGGCCTGGTGCCGCCGGCGCTTGCAGGAGGTCCTGCAGCACCGAAGCCGGTGGAGGTGTCCTCCGACGAGTCCCGTGGAGGGGAGGAGGAGGAGGTGGACTCGGAGAAGACTCTTGAAGAGGTGGGGGAGACTTCTCCTCTGAGAAAGGCGAAGATCCTCCGCGCCCTGCCTGACGACGCTGAGGCCAACACCCGCCAGGAGGAGAGGGAGCAGCCCCTCATCCTGACAAGGGGCAGGTCGTCGTTGGTTCCTCAAGATGCCGCTCCTGTCTCGACGCCTCCTGAGGCCGGCTCCGGCCCTTCTGCCGCCAGGGCCCGCGTGCCCACTCCTCAGGTCCCGACGCTGTCAGGCTTCAAGCTCCCCAAGCGGAAATATGTTGCAGTGGATCGGTAAGTGCCTTAAGCTTCGCCTTGTCCCCGCTTGTGCTTGTTATTTCCCGACGTTCGCCCTTGGTCGATCAGGCCGACGCCTTCAGCGAAGAAGAGGAAGGAGGATACGGTGGCCATGCCTTCCTCCGCAGGGAAAGGAGGCAACAGCGCCCGCACCTCCCCAACCCAGTCGCCCTCGCGAGGCCAAGAGGAACATCGCCGTGTGGAATCATCCCTCATGGCCCCGCTGGCTCCGGAAGTTCCGGTGTCTGGCGCGGTTGATGAGGTCCCAGCTGCTCCGGAACCCGCAATCTCCCAGGCCCTGGCGACGACGTCGCCTCCTCCTACAGCCGCACCTTCACTCCCAAGTTCTTCTACCTCTGCTGCTGTCCTGGAGCATGCTCTTTTGGAGATGACCTAGTTGCAGGCAGATCTCCTGAGCGCGGACCCGTGCCTGGTGGCCGAGCGCCTGGAGCTGGCCTCTGGCTGGCTTCACTCCGACTTGGCGGTTTGCGCGACGCTGAGTCAGGCCGCGGCGTCCTCCGAAAAGAAGAAGCAGAGCGCCGCCACTGCTGCAACCGATCATGAGGCGGCACTGAAGGATGCCAAGGCCGCTCGCGACCGCTGTCGAGAGCTGGAGGACGAGCTGAAGAGCCTGCGCGACAAGAATGCCAAAGAAGCACGCTGCCGCCAAGCGAAGGAGGAGGAGATGAAGGCCCGGGAGGACGCCGTCAAGAACCGTGATGCTGACCTGGCAGAGTTGGGGAAGACGCGGGCCGCCGAGCGCAACCGGTTGGAAGAGCTAGAGTGGAAGGTGGAGGCGAGGGAGGCCGATCTTGACGCCAAGGCGCGAGTCCTGGCCGAAGACCGCGTGGCCTTTGCCGATCTCGAGAAGAGATCTCGCAAGGCACTGAAGACGCTCTACGAGCATGGCCTGGAGAAGTCGCTGGCCACCGATGAGGACGGCCCCGCCCGGTTGCTTCCACTCTTGGTGAAGGCGCTCGAGGAAGTCGTTGATGGTGTCGGTCCCATGGCGGAGGCAGAAGCTCGCGTCCTATCTTCAGCTGCATTGACCCGCGTTTTCAGCCACCTGCACCTTCACGACCCCAACGCTTGCCTTGACGAGCTGCTGGAGCCTGTGGCTAAGGATCACTGCGAAGCCGCCGCCGCCGCAGCTGTGCAAGGTCAGGTGGAGGCCCTGCTGGAGAGGTTCCGCGGCTTTGCCTCCTGACCCTTGTCTGGCGATGCCGCCGACCCTGCGGCTGGTGGTGCAGGTGAAGGCGTCGCTAGCCAGGATGGAGCACCTTCTGGCAGGCGACGGCGGTGTCCAGGGGTGACCTGCGGCTAGTTTCCTGTTTTGTTCCTGCAACATGCATCAGGCCTCGTGGAGGCGTTTAGACTTCTCATTTGATATTGTGAGGACAATATGTTTGTAATATTTGTTTCGAGATTTTGCGATTTTCTTCCTATCCGCTTTGTGTTCAGCGTTGACAGAGCCCGGCCCCGCGCATACCTCAACCGCCATTGGGCCGACCGGAGACCAGGATGGACCAAGGAGTGAGGGGCTACGTGACCAGTTAGGCTCCTGAGTTGCGATGCTCAGGAGTCCCCCTTGACGCGCAAACATCTTATAGGGAGAGTATGCGAGGATAGACTAATGTTCTACGTCGGCAGGGCCCGGCCCCGCGCATACCTCAACCGCCGTTGGGCCGACTGGAGACCAGGACAGACCAAGGAGTGAGGGGCTACGTGACCAGTTAGGCTCCTGAGTCGCGATGCTCAGGAGTCCCCCTTGATGCGCAAACAATCTCCATACCTTCCCTCGCCGAGGCCTCGGGAGGGGCGTGCGATGACCAGGTCCAGGAGACCTGTTTGGGCGGCGTGTGCTTGGGCTTGACCCGAGAGCAGCCCCCAGGCCCGGGAGACCTGGTTGGGTGGCGTACGCTTGGGTGTGACCCGAGCGTAGCCCCCGTGTCCAGCCCCCTCGCGCGGCTCTCCCGAGGGGAGGCGTTGCGATGAGGCCGGACTCTGAGCTCTGGGGCTCCCTGAGGTTGGTACGACCGTGGAGCCGCCCTCAGTTGTTTATCACCAGCGCGGAGCATAGTGCTTCCGCTTGTGCACGGGCATAGCCGCTCCTCGGCAGTGTCGACGGCCAGTGCGGAGCATGGTGCTTCCACTTGTGTGTGGGAGGGGGGCCCTCCGTGAGGAGCCCCGGGGGCATGTACAGCCCCGCCCTGACACGTGGCTTGCACGGCAGGGCTGCGAGGTGTATCTGGGCATTCATGAGCCAGCGCGGGACTCACGAGGCCCTACCTCAAGGCGGGTTGCGCCTAGTCTTGAGTCTTTGATGGCTGTGTGTTCCTGCGAGACGGTTAGGTGCAAGCGCTCTACGTCCTCAGGTCCCGGCCCTCGAGCGAGCTCAGCCGCCGTTGGTATGCCAAGTCGCGATGCCGTGGTCAAGGCCAGGGGGTGAGGGCTGGAGAGCCAGTAAGAGCTCCTGAGTCGCAATATGCTCAGGAGCCCCCCTTTTAACGCGCAAGCGAATTGCACGGGATGAATGGACCCGTGGCGGTGGCGATCGAGCAGGTGATAACCGTAGGCAGGTTAAGCATGGAAGGCAAATCAGCTTGAGTAAATGCAGGAAGACACATGCCACTGGGTCCGGCCCGAGCGGCTTGGGGATGATGCAGCCCGACGGGCGTGATACGTCTCCGTCGTATCCACTTTTCCAAACACTTTTGCCCTTGTTTTGGACTCTAACTTGCATGATTTGAATGGAACTAACCCGGACTGACGCTGTTTTCAGCGGACTTTCCATGGTGTTATTTATGTGCAGAAACAAAAGTTCTCGGAATGACCTAAAACTTCACGGAACGTCTATTTGGAAATAATAAAAAAATCCTTGCAAAAGATGAAGACCAGGGGGCCCACACCCTAGCCACGAGGGTGGGGGGCGCGCCTGCCCCCCTAGGGCGCGCCCCCTACCTCGTGGGCCCCCTAGAGCTCCTCCGACCTCAACTCCAACTCTATATATTTGCTTTCGGGGAGAAAAAATCAAGGAGAAGGATTCATCGCGTTTTACGATACGGAGCCGCCGCCAAGCCCTAAAACCTCTCGGGAGGGCTGATCTGGAGTCCGTCGGGGCTCCGGAGAGGGGGATTCGTCGCCATCGTCATCATCAACCATCCTCCATCACCAATTTCATGATGCTCACCACCGTGCATGAGTAATTCCATCGTAGGCTTGCTGGACGGTGATGGGTTGGATGAGATCTATCATGTAATCGAGTTAGTTTTGTTAGGGTTTGATCCCTAGTATCCACTATGTTCTGAGATTGATGTTGCTATGACTTTGCTATGCTTAATGCTTGTCACTAGGGCCCGAGTGCCATGATTTCAGATCTGAACCTATTATGTTTTCATGAATATATGTGAGTTCTTGATCCTATCTTGCAAGTCTATAGTCACCTACTATGTGTTATGATCCGGCAACCCCGAAGTGACAATAATCGGGACCACTCCCGGTGATGACCATAGTTTGAGGAGTTCATGTATTCACTATGTGCTAATGCTTTGTTCAGGTACTCTATTAAAAGGAGGCCTTAATATCCCTTAGTTTCCATTAGGACCCCGCTGCCACGGGAGGGTAGGACAAAAGATGTCATGCAAGTTCTTTTCCATAAGCACGTATGACTATATTCGGAATACATGCCTACATTACATTGATGAATTGGAGCTAGTTCTGTGTCACCCTATGTTATGACTGTTACATGATGAACCGCATCCGGCATAATTCTCCATCACCGATCCAATGCCTACGAGCTTTTCACATATTATGCTTCGCTTATTTACTTCTCCGTTGCTACTGTTACAATCACTACAAAACACCAAAAATATTACTTTTGCTACCGTTACTTTTGTTACCGTTACCACTACTATCATATTACTTTGCAACTTTGCTGCAGATATTAAGTTATCCAGGTGTGGCTGAATTGACAACTCAGTTGCTAATACTTGAGAATATTCTTTGGCTCCCCTTGCGTCGAATCAATAAATTTGGGTTGAATAATCTACCCTCGAAAACTCTTGCGATCCCCTATACTTGTGGGTTATCAAGACTATTTTCTGGCGCCGTTGCCGGGGAGCATAGCTCTATTCTTTGAGTCACTTGGGATTTATATCTGCTGGGCACTATGAAGAACTTGAAAGACGCTAAGACAACAATTTATCCCTCAACTACGAGGGGAGGTAAGGAACTGCCATCTAGCTCTGCACTTGATTCACCTTCTGTTTTGAGTAATCTTGCGACACCTAAACCTGCTTCTGCTATTCGTTCTGATATGTCGCATGTTATTGATGATGCCACTTCTGCTATGCATGATACTTACGATGAAACTACTTCTATGCTCGATACTACTGTGCCACTTAGTGAATTTCTTGATGAACAAATTGCTAGGGTTAGAGAGAAAGAAATTATTGAAACTGATTATATTGATGAAAGTGATGATGAAGACTCGCCTGTTATTCCTGAGGGTTATGTTTTTGATAAAGAAGCTACTTTAGCTATTTTAGCTTGCAAAGATAGATATGAGCTCAAGAGGTTATTAGCTAAATGGAAGCAGCAATCTCTTAATGATTAGAATGAAACCTGACCCTGCTTTTGCTACTTCACCTATCTGTGTTACTGATAAGGATTATGAATTCTCTGTTGATCCTGATATAATTACTTTGGTTGAATCTGGTCCTTTTCATGGCTATGAATCTGAAATTGTTGTGGCACATCTTACTAAATTAAATGATATAGCCACCCTGTTCACTAATGATGAGAAATCTCGCTACCTATATATCCTTAAAATATTTCCGTTCTCATTAAAGGGTGATGCTAAGATATGGTTTAATTCTCTTGATCCTGGTTGTGTGCGTAGTCCCCAGGACATGATTTATTACTTCTCTGCTAAATATTTCCCTACTCATAAGAAACAAGCTGCTTTGAGGGAAATATACAACTTTGTGCAAATTGAAGAAGAGAGTCTCCCACAAGCTTGGGGGAGGCTTCTCAAGTTACTTAATGCTTTGCCTGATCATCCTCTCAAGAAAAATGAAATACTTGATATCTTTTATAATGGACTAACCGATGCTTCTAGAGATTACCTGGATAGTTGTGCTGGTTCTGTTTTCAGGGAAAGAACACCGGATGAAGCTGAAATTCTATTGAATAATATGTTGACAAATGAAAATAATTGGACACTTCCTGAGCCAGCTCCTGAGCCAATTCCTGAGCCTATTCCTAAACCAACTCCGAAGAAAAGAGGCGTTCTATTTCTCAGTCCAGAAGATATGCAAGAGACAAAGAAATCTATGAAAGAAAAAGGTATTAAAGCTGAAGATGTTAAGAATTTACCTCCTATTGAAGAAATACATGGTCTTAATTTACTGCTTGTTGAAGAAACATATGATCTTAATCCATTACCTATTGAAGAAACTCATGGTCTTGATAACCCGACACAGGTAGTAAAGATAAATTCTCTCTATAGATATGATAAAGCTGAAATCCCTCCTACTAAAATTGCTAGCCAATGCTTGGATGAGTTTGATAACTTTATGGTTAAGCAAGAAGATTTCAATGCTTATTTTGGTAGACAATTAAAACAAAATGCTTATATGATTGAACACTTGGGTGATTATATGGCTAATGTTAAAGGTGAACTTAAACTCATTAGTAAACATGCTTCTATGGTTACCACTCAAGTAGAACAAGTACTTAAGGCTCAAAATGATTTGCTCAATGAAATGAATAGTAAGAAAAATGATTATGTTGTTAGAGTGGCTACTAGAACTGGTAGAATGACTCGGGAACCTTTGTATCCTGAAGGCCACCCTAAGAGAATTGAACAAGATTCTCAGAGAAATAATATTGATGCACCTAGTCCTTCTAAAAAGAAGAAAAAGTAAAATGATAGGACTTTGCATGCTTCTAGTGAACCTATTGCTGAACCACCTGAGAATCCAAATGATATCTCTATTTCTGATGCTGAAACACAATCAGGTAATGAACATGAACCCAGTGAAAATGTTAATGATGATGCTCAACCTAGCAATGACAATGATGTAGAAATTGAACCTGCTGTTGATCTTGATAACCCACAATCAAAGAATCAACGTTATGATAAGAGAGACTTTGTTGCTAGGAAACATGGTAAAGAAAGGGAACCTTGGGTTCAGAAACCCATGCCTTTTCCTCCCAAGCCATCCAAGAAAAAGGATGATGAGGATTTTGAGCGCTTTGCTGAAATGATTAGACCCATCTTTTTGCGTATGCGATTAACTGATATGCTCAAAATGAATCCTTATGCTAAGTATATGAAAGATATTGTTACAAATAAAAGAAAGATACCGGAAGCTGAAATTTCCACCATGCTTGCTAATTATACTTTTAAGGGTGGAATACCAAAGAAACTTGGAGATCCAGGAGTACCTACTATACCATGCTCCATTAAAAGGAACTATGTTAAAACTGCTTTATGTGATCTTGGAACCGGTGTTAGTGTTATGCCTCTCTCTTTATATCGTAGACTTGATTTGAATAAGTTGACACCTACTGAAATATCTTTGCAAATGGCCGATAAATCAACTGCTATACCTGTCGGTATTTGTGAGGATGTGCCTGTTGTGGTTGCAAACGCTACTATTTTAACAGACTTTGTTATTCTTGATATTCCCGAGGACGATAGTATGTCTATTATTCTTGGAAGACCTGTTTTGAATACTGTAGGGGCTGTTATTGATTGCAACAAAGGCAATGTCACTTTTCATGTTAATGGTAATGAGCACACGGTACACTTTCCGAGGAAACAACCTCAAGTTCATAGTATCAACTCTATTGGAAAAATTCCATCGATTATATTTGGAGGTTTTGAATTTTCTCTTCCTACTGTCAAGAAGAAATATGATATTCTTATTATTGGGGATGTGCATATCCCCGTTGAGGTAACATAGTGTTATTCGAAATTTCTCCGGTTCCATGTTATTCGGAATGAGTTTGTTAACAAGACTTGATCAACCTTGTTAGTGGATTCTTTTTGATGAGCATGAGATGGATGAAACTAGAAGGCACAACCTTCTGTACCCTCTTTCTGCTTTCTGTTATTTAGTTGAAATAAAGTAAAACTAGTATTTTTCTGTCTGTTTTCTAATTTATATGTGCAATATAAAAAACACCCCGAAAATAAAAGTTCTCCAAATGCCCTGAAAATGGAATATGATTTTTTCTGGAATATTTGAGAATATCTGGCGCTGAGAACACAGCAGGAGGGGCAAGCACCTGGCCACGAGGGTGGAAGGCGCGCCCTACCCCCCTGGGCGCGCCCCCTGCCTCGTGGGCCCACGGTGGCTCCCCTCCACTTATTCCTGCACCCACACACTTCTTCTTCCTCCCACAAACACCAATATCCAGCTCAAGCACGAGTTCTAGCTCATTTTGCTGCGATTTTCGATCTCCTTGCTCAAAGCACCTCTCACAAAACTGCTTGGGGAGATTGTTCCTTGGTATGTGACTCCTCCATTGGTCCGATTAGTTTTTGTTCTAGTGCTTTATTCATTGCAAATTTGTGTTGCCTAGGTGACCATGTTCTTGAGCTTGCATGTCAAATTTATATGGTTCCAAGTAGTTCTAATGCATGATATAGGCTCTAGGCACTTGTAGGAGTAGTTGCTATCAATTTTAATGAGCTTGGTTCACTTTTGTTTGAAGTTACTGAAAATTTCAGAAATTTTTCAGAGGAAGAAATATGCTTAGGAAATGTTCCAAGGTGGTTCTTCAAGGAAGCAAGGACCCAGGCTTGCAATGCGTGATGCTGACGATGAGCCACCAAGGGACGCTCCAGTGCAGCCTTGTGAATGGCCTTCAGAGAACTTTATGGATCGAGCAGGAATCAAGGAAGAATTTAACGCATATTTGCGTAACGCTGTTCTTGTGAGCTTCGAGGCAGACAAATGCCGCCAGTACCACTATCTCACTAGTTCATTTGTGAGGAGGTTTGAATTTTCATCTTCACGTAATTCTCCAACTGTCCTGTTTGATCTTTATGAAAAATCTTATACCATGGACTTAGAGTATTTTACTACTGCTTGCAAACTTCCACAATGGGGTAGTGCTAGTGAACCTCGCAAATCTGAATTTAGAAATTTTCTTGCCAGTATAATTGTGGGGGAATCTAGAGATATAGCACAAGCTACCATAGGGAGCATTCATTTTCCTGCTATACATTATTTTGCTCTCTTCATAGGTAGGTGCATAAATGGTAAAGATGAAGCATGTCATATGTGTCTCCCTGACCTTAGCATTCTTAGGAGTGTTGTGTTAGGAGGCAAATCTTATAATTTGGGAGCCATTGTTGCACGTAGGTATCATAATAGATTTAATGGAGATTTCTTTGGAGGAATTTACGCAACCCGTTTAGCTAATTTTCTTGGTGTGGACATTCGTGAGGATGATGTTGAGTTGCCTCCTACTTATTTAGACTATAATGCTATGGTCCACCACCAGTTTGTTGAGAGGAATGAATCACCTCTCCGGTATCGCCTAATCTTTGACAAACGTCGTGTTGTCCGTATTACTCTCCCTGCTCCTGCCTTCTTTGATTATCAGGCAAAAGGAAGATATGTTACTACCAGAGAGGAGGCAGGTGAGTACGAGAGGAGGGCGGAGGCAGCTCGCCGCCACGCTGCAGCTCAGGAGGCGATAGCCGCTACATCTCAGTACGACCCCGGCTACAACTACGGATATCCGCCAGGCCATCCTTGGCAATAAACCAACTTAGGCCAAAAGCCTCAGCTTGGGGGAGTACGTATTTCCCACCGACATTACATTCATGCTCACACACTCATTGCTAAGTTGTCGGTGCTCATACTCTTTCACTGTAATATCCATGCTAGTTTATTTTCTTTTTCTTGCTTTCTTCTTGTGTGTTTAATAAACCTTAAGAAAAACCAAAAAATTAGTAGTAACTTTTAGTTAGTCTACTTTTCTTGCTGTAGTAGTAATAATTAAAAGAAACCCCAAAAATATTTCCTGTTCTTCTTTTGCTTGTTGGGAGCTTTCCCATGTAAATAGTTTTATTTCTTTTCTTTTCTTTGGGGGTCGATAGGAGAAGACCATAATTAAATTGTTGAAGTGTCTCTTATATGCATTATTGTTGATTTAACCAAGAGCCCATATTGCCTTGTCTTCTCCTGTTTATTGAATGCTCGCAGATTCCAGCTTAGTCCAATGCACAAGCACTCTTATTATTATTCACACCGTTCGGTCGTGCAAGTGAAAGGCAATTATGACGATATATGATGGACTGACTAAGATGAGAAAAGATGGTATGAAGTCGACCTCTCTTGTTTTTGTAAATATGATTAGTTCATCGTTCCTGATTTAGCCTATTATGAATAAACATGTTTGCAATGACAATTAGAGATCATAGTTGCTTATGCCATGCTTGATTAGCTATGAGTTATAATGGTTTACCTTGTGTGTCAACATGCTATTAAAACGGTTGTGATGTGGTATAGTGGGGTGGTATCCTCCTTTGAATGATTTAAGTGACTCGACTTGGCACATGTTCACACATGTAGTTGAAACAAATCAACATAGCCTTCACGATATTTATGTTCATGGTGGATTATATCCTACTCATGCTTGTACTCAATGTTTATTAATTTTAATGCATGTTCATGACTGTTGTCGCTCTCTAGTTGGTCGCTTCCCAGTCTTTTGCTAGCCTTCACTTGTACTAAGCGGGAATACTGCTTGTGCATCCAATCCCTTAAACCCCAAAGTTATTCCAGATGAGTCCACTATACCTTCCTATATGCGGTATCTACCTGCCGTTCCAAGTAAATTTGTATGTGCCAAACTCTAAACCTTCAAATAAACATTCTGTTTTGTATGCTCAGATAGCTCATGTATCAACTAGGGTTGTCCGTATCTTCCATGCTAGGCGGGTTATTCTCAAGAGGAGTGGACTCTGCTCCTCATTCACGAGAAAATGGCTGGTCACCGGGATGCCCAGTCCCATGCTTTATGCAAACTAAATCAAAATAATTGCAAACAAAACTCCCCCTGGGACTGTTGCTAGTTGGAGACACTCGTTGTTTCGAGCAAGTCATGGATTGATGCTTGTTGGTGGAGGGGGAGTATAAACTTTACCATTCTGTTTGGGAACCGCCTATAATGTGTGTAGCATGGAAGATATCGCCATCTCTTAGTTGTTATGTTGACAATGAAAGTATGCCGCTCAAAATATTATTTATCTCTATTTTAAAATCGAGCTCTGGCACCTCTACAAATCCCTGCTTCCCTCTACGAAGGGCCTATCTATTTACTTTTATGTTGAGTCATCACCCTCTTATTAAAAAGCACTAGCTGGAGAGCGCAGCTGTCATTTACATCCATGTAGCGACCAGACCTCAAATGGCCTGTGCTGCTGTGCACCAGTGTCATCCCTGGATCAGTAATGCTGACACGCACAGTACAAATGGAGGATTTATAACAGAGTAGCAATCACACACTTATTACATCGAATATCTCCAAAGAGAATAAGTATGATAAACATGGCTTAAGGCCATCTAAAAACGATAACATCGGAAGACTTGGAAGATAAGTGAGTCCATCATTCCAGCGGCATCACTGAGTATAAGACCACGACCTAAAGCATCTTACTCGTCGTCTGAAAAGTCTGCAACATGAAACGTTGCAGCCCGAAAACGGGTCAGCACATAGAATATGCTGGCAATGTAACACATAGAGAGTAATGAACAATAATAATGCTATACTACATGCATATATGGCTGGTGGAAAGCTCTATGGTTACAGTTTTGCGAAAAGCCAATTTTATCCTACTTCAAAGGAATAAATTTTATTTAACTATCATGGTGGTTGAAACATTGAGAAGGTACCTCCAACTCAATCCCAATTAAGTGTCATCATTAACCCAACAAAATTAATTATAAGTATCACGGTGATGAGATTCAAATGATAATCCAGGTACTAGATACTCAAGTTGTCC
Source organism: Triticum aestivum (assembly GCF_018294505.1). Taxonomy (NCBI): domain Eukaryota; kingdom Viridiplantae; phylum Streptophyta; class Magnoliopsida; order Poales; family Poaceae; genus Triticum; species Triticum aestivum. The sequence goes on along the minus strand of NC_057808.1, from coordinate 270,737,273 downwards.
ATAACCGGGGACACGGCTAACCATGATTAGTTTGTACACTCTGCAGAGGTTTGCGCACTTTTCCCCACAAGACTCGATCGCCTCCGCTTGATTCTCGCACTGCATGATGTTTGAGAAACGGATGGCCGAGACACAGTCTTTCAGAAACAATCACTCTTTACTCTGGATGGACCGGTACACCTACTTTCCCCTACATCTGCTAGTCCACCTCTTCAAGAGATCCTGTAACCTACTCAGCTATGCTAGAGCCCATAATAGCTTGTGGCTGCACACGGAAGTTTCTAGCATGAATAATCTTATGATCCCTTTGAGCCTGGGTGGCGGACCTTATACATACAGGCAACACTGGGTTCTCCAGGTGCCTCAATCCACCCAGATGTGAGTTTTAGTTGCCACCTTAAGTTGAACCATTAATAACATCTCACATCTATCATGAATATCTCTCAAACCCAATCCACGTCTACGAGCATAGCATGGCAATACAATAGCAACGTAGAAGTAACTCCCAAGGGTTTGATAAATGAAACAGGTAATAGGTACTACCTCAACTACTTCCCAATACCCACAATTTATTTAGATCCTAATCATGCAAGTGTTTGAGGAAATAGATCTAATGCAATTAAAACTGGGTATGAACGGGGTATGATCAAAGTGTTACTTGCTTTGCTGATGATCCGCAAAACCTAGCGAGTCGAAGTAACAAGCGGCACACTCCGGGTACTCTAACGCAAACAAACAAGCATACAATCAGTACTCATCTAATGCACAGGTAAAACTCGAATGAAAGATCCAACCAGAAAGTTCAACTTAAGAACTCCGGTTTGCAAAAAGAATCAACTCGAAAGAAGCAACGAAAGTCAAACGGCGAAAGAAAGAAACTTCGTTTGCTAATCTGGATCTAGGTCAAATTTTACTGTAGCAAAAACTTGTTTGAGTAGGTTAAACGAAAAAAGAATTTCGAGACGAAACTCTAGGCGCTTGAATCGCCTGATTCCGATAAACGAGCGAGAAGTTAAACAGAATCGAAGATTCGATCAGAAATCGAATCTGAGAAATAACGAGAAAAATCCGACGAAAAAGAAAAACGGACGAACGGTTAAAGAACGGACGTTCGTTAACAGAGAAAAACCGACGAACGTGTTCGTTAAAACGAACGGTTTGGTAAACGCTCGTAAAATATTAAAACCGAAAAAAACGATCTAGGTTTTTTTTAAACGAAGGGTTTTTTTTACAGAAAACCGGCAACGACGGAAACGGGCGGCGGCAGTACCTCGACGGGCGGGCTCCGGCGAGGGGCTCCGGCGGGCGCTGGGCTTGGCGGCGGGGCTCGGGGCTCGGGGAGGGGTGGGCGGCGGCTCCGGCGGCTCCCGGCGGCGGCGGCGGCGAGGCAAACGGCGGCGGCGGCGAGGCGAGATGCGGGCGGCGGCGGGGCTACTCCGGCGGCGGCGGTGAGAGGAAAAAGGAGAGGGGGTATATAAAGAGGGGGGGGTCCGGCGGCTTGGGGGAGGGGCAACCCGAGGCGGCGGCGGCTCGTGTCCATGGCGGACACGGCGACGGCGGCGATCCCGTGCGGGAACATGAGAGGCGCGAGGCGGGCCGTCGGCTGGGCCTTTGGCCCAGTCGGCGCGCGGGCGTTTTTTTTAATAAGTTCCGCGGAAAATAATACGTAGAAAATAAATAAAAATCAGAAAAATATGAAATAAATTTTCCCCGTCTTGTTAGAAAATCTAGAATAGGGTGAACATTTTTTAAATCAAAATAAATATTTTGAAAACATGCAATATTTTTAATGCAATAAAAATTGCAAAAATCAAAATTCCAAATAATGATTTTAACATTTTTCCTCCAGTATTTCAATTGTTTTGGAGAAGTCATGTTTTCTCCTCTCGTTTATTTTAAAATGAAATATTTTTTCCGGAGAGAAAATAATTAAAACCAAAATCCTCGTCTTATTATTTGATGAAAATCAAATATGAAAATTCGAGAAAATCCCCAACTCTCTCCGAGGGTCCTTGAGTTGCTTAGGATTTATCGAGGATTTGTCAAAATGCAATAAAACATGATATGCAATGATGATCTATGTATAACATACCAAATTGAAAATTTGGGATGTTACAAACCTACCCCCCTTAAGATGAATCTCGCCCTCGAGATTCGGGTTGGCTAGAAAACAGGTGGGAGTGGTCTTTCCGTAGATCTTCCTCTCGCTCCCAGGTGGCTTCATCCTCTATGTGGTGACTCCACTGAACTTTGCAAAACTTGATAACCTTGCTGCGGGTAACTCGGCTGGCATATTCGAGAATCTTAACTGGCTTCTCCTCATAAGTCAAATCACTTTCCAGCTGAATCGCTTCCAGTGGCACAGTATCTCTTAGCGGTATCTCAGCCATTTCTGCGTGGCACTTCTTCAACTGCGAAACGTGAAATACATCATGTACTCCAGACAATCCTTCGGGCAATTCCAATTTGTAAGCAACTTCTCCCATACGTTCCAAAACTCTGTATGGTCCGATAAAACGGGGCGCTAACTTTCCCTTAACTCCAAAGCGCTTCACTCCTCGAAGTGGTGATACTCGAAGATACACTCGGTCTCCGACTTCATGAACTGTCTCCTTTCGTTTAGAATCGGCATAACTCTTCTGTCTGGACTGGGCTACCTTGAGTCTATCACGAATCAACCTTACTTTCTGTTCAGACTCCTTAATCAAATCTGGTCCAAACAACTGACGGTCTCCAACTTCGTCCCATAACAACGGTGTTCTACACCTCCTTCCGTACAAGGCTTCGAAAGGGGCCATCTTCAAACTGGTTTGATAACTGTTGTTATAAGAAAACTCCGCATATGGCAAATTGTCGTCCCAACTGGATCCGTAATCTAGTGCACATGCTCTCAACATGTCCTCCAAAATCTGGTTGACTCTCTCGGTCTGTCCATCTGTCTGTGGGTGAAAAGCTGTACTAAATTCCAGCCTGGTTCCCAACGTTTCATGTAGCTGCTTCCAAAACTTCGAGGTAAATTGGGTTCCTCTGTCTGATACAATGGTCCTCGGAACTCCATGCAAACATACGATCCTGGTCATGTAGATCTTAGCCAACTTAGCACTGGTGTAAGTGGTCTTTACTGGAATGAAATGAGCCACTTTCGTCAAACGGTCGACTACAACCCATATCGAGTCATAGCCTGAACGAGTCCTGGGTAATACCGTGATAAAATCCATGCCTATTTTATCCCACTTCCATTCGGGTATCGGTAATGGCTGCAGCAATCCTGCTGGCTTCGGATGCTCTGCCTTCACTCTCTGACATACATCACAAACTGCTACATACTCCGCAATATCCTTCTTCATTCCGGTCCACCAGAAAGTATTCTTCAAATCCAAATACATCTTGGTATTCCCTGGGTGAATCGAGTATGGTGAATCATGGGCTTCTTGCAAAATCAACTTCCTGATCTCCGGATCATTTGGCACATATACGCGGTCCTCGAACCATAAGGTATCGTGCTCATCCTCACGAAATCCCTTGGCTTTTCCTTTGCTCATCTTCTCCTTTATCTCTTCAATCTCCTTGTCTGTCTTCTGAGCTTCTCTAATCCTTTCCATCAAGGTAGACTGAATCTCCAATGTCGCTAAATAGCCTCTTGGGACTATCTCCAAACATAGCTCGCGAAGGTCCTCGGCTAACTCCTGAGGTAATTCTCCTGTCATGAGGGTGTTGACATGACTCTTGCGGCTCAACGCGTCTGCTACTACGTTAGCCTTTCCAGGGTGATAATGCAATCTCATATCATAATCTTTAATGAGCTCCAACCATCTTCTCTGTCTGAGATTTAACCCCTTCTGCGTGAAAATGTACTTCAAACTCTTGTGATCCGTGTACACCTCACAATGGTTTCCGATGAGAAAATGTCTCCATGTTTTCAATGCATGCACCACGGCTGCTAATTCCAAATCATGCGTAGCATAATTCTTCTCATGGGGTTTAAGTTGTCGTGAAGCATACGACACAACTCTTCCTTCCTGCATAAGCACTGCTCCAAGTCCTCGACGAGAAGCGTCGCAATAAACTTCATAGTCCTTGCGTTGATCTGGCAGAATCAACACTGGTGAGGTAACCAATCGTTTCTTCAACTCTTGGAAACTAGCTTCACATTCCTCAGTCCAATTGAATTTGGTGTCCTTCTTCAATAGCTCAGTCATGGGCTTAGCAATCCTTGAGAAATTCTCGATGAATCTCCGGTAGTATCCTGCAAGTCCAAGAAAACTCCGGATTTCTCCAACTGTCGTGGGTGATTCCCAACTTGTCACTGTGTCAACCTTGGCAGGGTCTACTGCTATTCCTTCTCCAGAAATAACATGTCCAAGGAATCCAACTTCCTTCAGCCAAAACTCACATTTGCTGAACTTGGCATATAACTGATGTTCTCTGAGCTTCTCAAGTACCAATCGTAAATGCTCCTCATGCTCTTCTTCATCCTTGGAAAAGATTAAAATATCATCAATGAACACCACGACGAACTTATCCAAAAACTCCATAAACACTTTGTTCATCAGGTTCATGAAATAGGCAGGTGCGTTAGTCAGTCCAAATGACATAACGGTATACTCATACAATCCATATCTGGTGGCAAATGCCGTCTTGGGTATATCCTGCTCTCGAATCTTTAACTGATGGTATCCTGATCGTAGATCGATCTTGGAAAATACTTTAGCTCCTTGCAAGCGGTCAAACAAATCATTGATCATCGGCAGTGGGTACTTGTTTTTGATGGTCACTTCATTCAATCCTCGGTAATCAACAACCATCCTCAGCGATCCATCTTTCTTCTCCACTAGAAGTACTGGTGATCCCCAAGGTGACGAACTTGGGCGAATATAGCCTTTATCCAGTAACTCCTTGATCTGCTTCTTAATTTCTTCCAAATCTTTTGCGGGCATCCTGTAAGGTCTCTTAGATATTGGCCCTGTGCCTGGCAAAAGTTCAATCAAAAACTCAATGTCTCTATCTGGTGGCATGCCTGGCAACTCTTCTGGAAATACATCCGGATAATCTTTCACCACTGGTACTTCCTCCTGTACAACTCCTGATAAGGAATTTACTTGAGTCCTCTTCGGCATATGCCGGGATACATACTTGATCCTTTTTCCTTTCGGGGTGGTAAGCAAAATCGTCTTGCTGGCACAATCGATGTTTCCTCCATACAACGATAGCCAATCCATTCCCAAAATCACATCCAAACCTTGCGATTCCAAAACAATGAGGTCTGAGGGGAAAACATGCCTACCAATGGCCAACGGTATCTGAAAACATCCTTGGGTGGCCATATACTCTCCTCCTGGCGAGGTTACTAACATAGGGGTTTTGAGAACTTGGGTGGACATCTTAAACTTGTTCACGAATCCCCTTGATATGTATGAATGCGATGCACCAGTATCGAAAAGAACAGTTGCAGTAAATGACTTAACCAAAAACTTACCTATTACTGCATCAGGCTGAGCTTCAACCTCCTCCACGCTCACGTGGTTCACATGTCCTTTGTTGAACGGGTTCGGCTTCTTCCCAGAGCTTCCATTGCCATTTCCATTTTGGGCTTCGGGACAATCAGTAGCATAATGTCCCGTCTTCTGGCACTTGAAACAAGTAATGTGACTTAGATCTCTCTTGGTTGGGGTAGATGGGTTGGTGCGGTTCTGTCCGTTTCCTCCTCCATTCCCATTACCATTCTTGGGGCCATTATGGTTGTGCGAACTACCTCCTCCATGGGTATGCTAAAACTGTCCTCCCGGCTTCGGGGTAAATCGTGGCTTCTGCTGGGCTCCTGAGTTATACTTCCCTTGTCCATACTTCCTCTTACGGTTTTCAATCTGCTGTTGCTTCCCTTCAATCATGAGAGCTCTATCTACCAGCTCCTGGTAGTTGTTGAAGGTTGCTACCATCAACTGCATACTCAGTTCATCATTCAATCCTTCCAAGAATTTCTCCTGCTTGGCAGCATCTGTAGCAACGTCATCTGGTGCATAACGTGCTAACTTACTGAATTCCTCCACATACTGGCCTACGGTGCGTCCTCCTTGGCGTAGGTTACGAAATTCACGCTTCTTCATAGCCATAGCTCCTGCTGAAACATGAGCCGTTCGGAAAGCTTGCTGAAACTGGTCCCATGTGACAGTGTCAATAGGGTGCGTGGCTGTATAATTCTCCCACCATGATGCTGCGGGTCCATCAAGCTGATGTGCGGCAAAACGCACTCTTTCCGCATCTGTGCATCCTGCAATGGTCAACTCCCTTCCAACTTTGCGGAGCCAATCATCTGCAACAATCGGCTCGGTGCTACTGGAAAACACCGGCGGGTTTAGCCTTAAGAAACGGGCTAAGTGATCAACAGGTGGTGGTGGCGGTGGGTTGTTGTTGTTGTTGTTGCCTTGGTTCTGCACTAACACTTGCATCAGGGCATTCTGTTGCTGAATCAACTGGGTGATCTCTGGCGGGAAAACAAATCCGGTGTCGCGTCTTGGAGGCATCTGATAGGTTTAGAAAAGATGAGAGGTAAGAATAGAATGAGGTCTAGAGAGAAAACACTACCCATATGCTCATGAGACAATTCAATCAATATCACTCAATCAATCCAAACAAGGCAAAACAATCGATCTAACTAGCGTTACAAAGTGCTTGAACTATACTATTAAATGGGGGAAAACTACTACTGATATGGTGGTCTACTAAAAATTCTGATCCGTTGAAGACTCCATGATGTCTGCTCCAGCTTCATCAATCCATTCGTCTTCACTTGGTTCCGAGTCGGTGTCGTCGATGATGATGCAGTTATCCGGACAAGTGCATTCGTCGACTTCTGCTTTTGGCACTGGATCTCCCATGAATGCTCCAATCTTCTTCTCCAGGTCGTCAATCTTCCCTACTAGCGCGTTGATTTCCTCCAAGTAATCTTCGCGTGTAGTCTTAAGTTCTTCTTGGAGTTCCTTGATCTTCGTGAATGCCTTCTTCAGTTCTTCCTTGTCCGTGCACATCTGGTTCTCCTGGCGACGAATATGTTGGTTCTGCTCCTGGATAAAAGCTGCAATTGATCCATCCTTCTTGGTCTTGATCATCTCCCATTGCGCGTCTCGACGTCCACAAATTTGGTAGATTGTATCCTTAAGATCCTGGTGGTAGACTTCTCCGATGCGTCCCATGGCGATGTGTGCGGCCATACTCTTCCCTAGACTCCAAGTTGGTGCTTCGAAAACCAATCTCATGGGTTCAGTAATTGGCTCAAACGTCCTTCCTGGAATGATAACTTGAATCTTCCAGCTCTCCTCTTCAGGTAATGTGGCGTTGTAGGTTCCGGTGATGCTTGGTATTCCTATGTTCAAGTACTTGGTGACTTCCTTCAAGTGTCGACCAAACGGTGTGTCTTCATCTGGTTGCATGAACTTGCTCCTTGCATTCACCATTCCTAAAAGAGTAGAAAGTGGAGAGGGGTCAGAAATGAGAAGAGAGAAGTTTTCTAGGGCTTAAGCTTAGTGGTCGTGTCCTACAGTCAGCGTGTGCTCTGATACCAACTTTGTAGCGACCAGACCTCAAATGGCCTGTGCTGCTGTGCACTAGTGTCATCCCTGGATCAGTAATGCTGACACGCACAGTACAAATGGAGGATTTATAACAGAGTAGCAATCACACACTTATTACATCGAATATCTCCAAAGAGAATAAGTATGATAAACATGGCTTAAGGCCATCTAAAAACGATAACAGCGGAAGACTTGGAAGATAAGTGAGTCCATCACTCCAGCGGCATCACTGAGTATAAGACCACGACCTAAAGCATCTTACTCGTCGTCTGAAAAGTCTGCAACATGAAACGTTGCAGCCCGAAAACGGGTCAGCACATAGAATATGCTGGCAATGTAACACATAGAGAGTAAGGAACAATAATAATGCTATACTACATGCATATATGGCTGGTGGAAAGCTCTATGGTTACAGTTTTGCGAAAAGCCAATTTTATCCTACTTCAAAGGAATAAATTTTATTTAACTATCATGGTGGTTGAAACATTGAGAAGGTACCTCCAACTCAATCCCAATTAAGTGTCATCATTAACCCAACAAAATTAATTATAAGTATCACGGTGATGAGATTCAAATGATAATCCAGGTACTAGATACTCAAGTTGTCCATAACCGGGGACACGGCTAACCATGATTAGTTTGTACACTCTGCAGAGGTTTGCGCACTTTTCCCCACAAGACTCGATCACCTCCGCTTGATTCTCGCACTGCATGATGTTTGAGAAACGGATGACCGAGACACAGTCTTTCAGAAACAATCACTCTTTACTCTGGATGGACCGGTACACCTACTTTCCCCTACATCTGCTAGTCCACCTCTTCAAGAGATCCTGTAACCTACTCAGCTATGCTAGAGCCCATAATAGCTTGTGGCTGCACACGGAAGTTTCTAGCATGAATAATCTTATGATCCCTTTGAGCCTGGGTGGCGGACCTTATACATACAGGCAACACTGGGTTCTCCAGGTGCCTCAATCCACCCAGATGTGAGTTTTAGTTGCCACCTTAAGTTGAACCATTAATAACATCTCACATCTGTCATGAATATCTCTCAAACCCAATCCACGTCTACGAGCATAGCATGGCAATATAATAGCAACGTAGAAGTAACTCCCAAGGGTTTGATAAATGAAACAGGTAATAGGTACTACCTCAACTACTTCCCAATACCCACAATTTATTTAGATCCTAATCATGCAAGTGTTTGAGGAAATAGATCTAATGCAATTAAAACTGGGTATGAATGGGGTATGATCAAAGTGTTACTTGCCTTGCTGATGATCCGCAAAACCTAGCGAGTCGAAGTAACAAGCGGCACACTCCGGGTACTCTAACGCAAACAAACAAGCATACAATCAGTACTCATCTAATGCACAGGTAAAACTCGAATGAAAGATCCAACCATAAAGTTCAACTTAAGAACTCCGGTTTGCAAAAAGAATCAACTCGAAAGAAGCAACGAAAGTCAAACGGCGAAAGAAAGAAACTTCGTTTGCTAATCTGGATCTAGGTCAAATTTTACTATAGCAAAAACTTGTTTGAGTAGGTTAAACGGAAAAAGAATTTCGAGACGAAACTCTAGGCGCTTGAATCGCCTGATTCCGACAAACGAGCGAGAAGTTAAACAGAATCGAAGATTCGATCAGAAATCGAATCTGAGATAATCGCAGAAAAATCCGACGAAAAAGAAAAATGGACGAACGGTTAAAGAACGGACGTTCGTTAACAGAGAAAAACCGACGAACGTGTTCGTTAAAACGAACGGTTCGGTAAACGCTCGTAAAATATTAAAACCGAAAAAAACCGATCTAGGTTTTTTTTAACGAAGGGTTTTTTTTACAGAAAACCGGCAACGACGGAAACGGGCGGTGGCAGTACCTCGACGGGCGGGCTCCGGCGAGGGGCTCCGGCGGGCGCTGGGCTTGGCGGCGGGGCTCGGGGCTCGGGGAGGGGGGCGGCGGCTCCGGCGGCTCCCGGCGGCGAGGCAAACGGCGGCGGCGGCGAGGCGAGATGCGGGCGGCGGCGGGGCTACTCCGGCGGCGGCGGTGAGAGGAAAAAGGAGAGGGGGGGTATATAAAGAGGGGGGGTATATAAAGAGGGGGGTCCGGCGGCTTGGGGGAGGGGCAACCCGAGGCGGCGGCGGCTCGTGTCCATGGCGGACACAGCGACGGCGGCGATCCTGTGCGGGAAGAGGAGAGGCGCGAGGCGGGCCGTCGGCTGGGCCTTTGGCCCAGTCGGCGCGCGGGCGTTTTTTTTTAAATAAGTTCCGCGGAAAATAATACGTAGAAAAATAAATAAAACTCAGAAAAATATGAAATATATTTTTCCCGTCTAGTTAGAAAATCTAGAATAGGGTGAACATTTTTTTAAATCAAAATAAATAATTTGAAAACATGCAATATTTTTAATGCAATAAAATTGCAAATAAAATCCAAATAAATTCCAAATAATGATTTTAACATTTTTCCTCCAGTATTTCAATTGTTTTGGAGAAGTCATGTTTTCTCCTCTCGTTTGTTTAAAATGAAATATTTTTTCCGGAGAGAAAAATTATTAAAACCAAAATCCTCGTCTTATTATTTGATGAAAATCAAATATGGAAATTCGAGAAAATCCCCAACTCTCTCCGAGGGTCCTTGAGTTTCTTAGGATTTATCGAGGATTTGTAAAAATGCAATAAAACATGATATGCAATGATGATCTATGTATAACATACCAAATTGAAAATTTGGGATGTTACAATCCATTACTATTAATTTATATTGGGTATGACTATGACTGGATCTCTTTTACCATGAATTACAATGTCTAGTCAGTCCTTGATCTTTAAAGGTGCTCTGCATTTATGTTTTGCGGTCTCAGAAAGGGCTAGCGAGATACCATCTTATTATATCATATCATGATTGTTTTGAGGAAGTGTTGTCATCCGAGATTTATTATTATGGCTCGCTAGTTGATTATGCTATTGATATGAGTAAACATGAGACCTAAAAGTTATTGCAAATGTGGTTAGTCATAATCTTTGCTCAAAACTTGAATGCTGGCTTTACATATTTACAAGAACAAGAGCAAACAGAGTTTTTAAATTTTTTTCTTTATCACTTTCAGTTTGTCAACTGAATTGCTTGAGGACAAGCAAAGGTTTAAGCTTGGGGGAGTTGATACGTCTCCATCGTATCTACTTTTCCAAACACTTTTGCCCTTGTTTTGGACTCTAACTTGCATGATTTGAATGGAACTAACCCGGACTGACGCTGTTTTCAGCAGACTTTCCATGGTATTATTTATGTGCAGAAACAAAAGTTCTCGGAATGACCAGAAACTTCACGGAACGTCTATTTGGAAATAATAAAAAATCCTTGCAAAAGATGAAGACCAGGGGGCCCACACCCTAGCCACAAGGGTGGGGGCGCGCCTGCCCCCCTAGGGCACACCCCTACCTCGTGGGCCCCCTGGAGCTCCTCCGACCTCAACTCCAACTCTATATATTTGCTTTCAGGCACAAAAAAATCAAGGAGAAGGATTCATCGCGTTTTACGATACGGAGCCGCCGCCAAGCCCTAAAACCTCTCGGGAGGGCTGATCTGGAGTCCGTTCGGGGCTCCGGAGAGGGGGATTCTTCGCCATCGTCATCATCAACCATCCTCCATCACCAATTTCATGATGCTCACCGCTGTGCGTGAGTAATTCCATCGTAGGCTTGCTGGACGGTGATGGGTTGGATGAGATCTATCATGTAATCGAGTTAGCTTTGTTAGGGTTGATCCCTAGTATCCACTATGTTCTGAGATTGATGTTGCTATGACTTTGCTATGCTTAATGCTTGTCACTAGGGCCCGAGTGCCATGATTTCAGATATGAACCTATTATGTTTTCATGAATATATGTGAGTTCTTGATCCTATCTTGCAAGTCTATAGTCACCTACTATGTGTTATGATCCGGCAACCCCGAAGTGACAATAATCGGGACCACTCCCGGTGATGACCATAGTTTGAGGAGTTCATGTATTCACTATGTGCTAATGCTTTGTTCTGGTACTCTATTAAAAGGAGGCCTTAATATCCCTTAGTTTCCATTAGGACCCCGCTGCCACGGGAGGGTAGGACAAAAGATGTCATGCAAGTTCTTTTCCATAAGCACGTATGACTATATTCGGAATACATGCCTACATTACATTGATGAATTGGAGCTAGTTCTATGTCACCCTATGTTATGATTGTTACATGATGAACCGCATCCGGCATAATTCTCCATCACCGATCCAATGCCTGCGAGCTTTTCACATATTATTCTTCGCTTATTTACTTCTCCGTTGCTACTGTTACAATCACTACAAAACAGCAAAAATATTACTTTTGCTACCGTTACTTTTGTTACGTTACCACTACTATCATATTACTTTGCTACTAAATACTTTGCTGCAGATATTAAGTTATCCAGGTGTGGCTGAATTGACAACTCAGTTGCTAGTACTTGAGAATATTCTTTGGCTCCCCTTGTGTCGAATCAATAAATTTGGGTTGAATACTCTACCCTCGAAAACTGTTGCGATCCCCTATACTTGTGGGTTATCAGGGCGCCCCCAGCAAGGTAAGCTAAAGACACAAGCAAAAGGGATACATGCCACAGGGACGGACCCATGCGGCCTGGGAATAATGCAGCCCGAGGGGCGCTCCCAGCTAAACGAGCTTGGAAAATGTCACCTGGTTCTGTAGACGAAGTAGAGTTGGTCTACCTAAAGGCGTGCGTCGAAGGAATGACTCTTCACGAGCCACCGGGGCCCTGAGCCTCGGGAGGCTCTGGGGGCTAGGGAGGCTCCTTGAAGACCGTCTCCATTTCTTCCAGGACGGGGTGGTACCTGGCCTCCTGAGCCGCCAGGACGCGTCGCACGTTGCGCTGATAGGCTGACGCCACGCTCGGCAAGCCGAAGGGCATGCGAACGTAGTTGTGTGGCGGGCCCTCGCAACGGCCCACACGCGAAGGCCAGAAACGCTCCCGAGATGCGACCCTGTTGAGCCCTGGGACGTCGATGCAGACACGTAGCCCAGCATCCTTGCCTGGATGGGGAGCTGCGCCTCGCGAGCGGCTGTCGCCGCGCATGGCTCTTGCGTTTTGCAGTTCCTGAGTGGTCTTGGTCATGAACTCCTGAGTAGTGGGTGCTCCTTGCCATGTGTTCTCCTGAGGGAAACGTGCCGCGAAGCACGCCTCCAAGTGGTGCCCAAGCGCCTCCCTCGTGAGGTTGGCAAGGTCTGAGGCCCTCCAGAAGAGAGCCCCTGAGCCCTGCCCGAGGAGGGCACCGGGCGCGCCTTCCTATGCGTTGGAGGGAGGCGCGCCTGAAGCGGGCGCTGATCCTGACGAGGCTCCAGCTGCGTCGCCACCCTCCTGAGATCCTGCTCGGCGCAGCTGCTTCTTCTTCTTGGGGAGGGCCTCAGGAGGGCCCTCGCTTTTGCGGTCGGGGTCGTTGATTGCTGCAGCTTGGAAGGCACACTCGAGGGAGCACACCGCATCTCTCTCTTCACATGGGACCGTGATGATTCCGCCGCTTCCCGGCATCTTGAGGACATTGTAGCCGTGATGGGTGACTGCCATGAACTTGGCCAGGGCTGGATACCCGAGGATGGCGTTGTACGGCAGGCGGATGTGTGCGACGTCGAAGTCGATGAGCTTGGTGCGGTAGTTCTTGCGCTCCCCAAACGTGACAGGCAGGCGGACCTGCCCTATCAGTGTGGTGGAACCGTCGGTCACTCCTGAGAAAGGCTTGGTGGGCTGAAGTTGCTCATATGGCACTTGGAGGTTCTCGAATGTGTCGACGGACAGGACGTTGAGCCCTGCGCCGCCGTCGATGAGGGTCTTGGTAACTTGCACATTGCTGATGATTGGCGAACAAAGCATTGGGAGAGCACCAGCGGTGGCTGCGCACTTGAGCTGGTCTGCCGAGTTGAAAGTGATGGCGCATTGGGACCACCTGAGCGGGCGCGTAGCCTCGAGCTTGGGGAGCACTGCGTTCACTTCACGAGCGAACTGTTTGAAGATGCGTTGAGAAGCTGCGGCCTGCAAGCCGCCCAAGATGCAGGCGATTGCACGCGGCTCCTGGAAGCCCCCAGCCCCCTCATCCTGATGGTGATCATCGTTCCTTCTTGGTGGCGGCAGCGGGGGAAGACCGGCGTTGCCCTGGGGGCGATCCTCACAAGGCTGGTCCCTCCTGGGGCCCTCGCGAGGATGGTCCTGCCAGCGGTCCTCACGAGGCCTGTCGCGCCACTCCTGGCGCGGGCCATGGTCGTCCCAGCGTCCGCCTCCACGTCCTCCTCCACGCCGTAGCCCTGGTCGCTACGCTCGGGGCATCGACCGAAACGTCCTTCGTGAATGGCCTTGAGCTCTTGACAGTCACTGGTGTTGTGGGTGTTCAGGTTGTGGAATGCGCACAACGGTCGGCCGCCCTTGGACGATTCGGGCTGATCCCTGCCCCGCCTGTTGTCTGGCTCTGCTGCGAGCACAGCTGCCTCCTTGCGCTTCACGTCCTTGGCCTTGGCTTTCTTCTCCTCTGTGCCCGCGGCTGGCAGCTCGAGGAGGGAGAGGCGCCCCTCCTCAGCTCTTGCGCACTTGGTCGCCAGGTTGAACAGCTCCTGAGATGTGCACAGCTCCTCATGGATAGTGAGCTCTTCCTTCATCTTGACGTCACGGACGCCGTCTAAGAACACGGAGATGATGGCCTCGTCCGTGACCTTGGGGATCTTGAGGCGAGTGTTGTTGAAGCGCTGGATGTACTTCTGGAGGGTCTCCCCTGGCTGTTGCTTGATGCGGCGCGGGTCACCCGTGGCTGGCGGGTGGTCGCGGGTGCCCTGGAAGTCGGCGACGAAGCAGTCGCGCATCTCATCCCAGGAGGAGACCGAGCCGTGCTGCAGGTTCAGGAGCCAGGAGTGGGCCCCATCCTTGAGAGCCATAGGGAACCAGTTCGCCATGACTTTCTCGTCGCCATTGGCCACTTTGATGCTCAGCTCATAGAGCTGCAGGAACTCCGCATGGTCGGAGGTGCCGTCGTAGCGGGGGCGCAGATCCGGCTTGAACTTGCCTGGCCAGGCAACGCTACGGAGCTCGGGGGTGAAGGCGCGACAGCCGGCCGTGGTTGCCGGGGCCTGCCTCGGGGGTGGAGATTGGCCTTGATGAGGCCCGCGCGGCGCCACCGCAGGCGGCGCGCGGTCTTGACGAGGCGGCGAGGGAGCGCAGGTGCGGCTTCTCGCGACCGAGGGATTTCTTGGCAACTTCTCTCTTCGCGCGCGGGCACCGGACGTGGCGGATCACGCCGTGGGGCCGCACGCCTTGGCGCCAAGGCGCAGTCTTGGGGCAAAGGTGGTGGAGGCGCGCCATGACCCACGTCGCCTGTGGCTGGCGGAGGGTGAGACAGAGAGAGGGACGGCGCCGGGGAGCCCCCTGCGGCGTGGACGAGCTCAGCGACGCGGTCGAGCCACTCTTCGTAGAGGTCGTCGACTAGGCGGTAGCACAGGAGCTCATTCGGCGTGAGGAGCGCGGCCCGCGCCTCCATGGGAGCGTGGCGTGCATGAGACGAAGAACCGGCCGGGGTCAGCGACGGAGTGGCGGTGCGGCCGTCCTGCCGCACCGACGGATGCAGCGAGGACGCTTGTTGCTCGTTCCCCACCGGGCCGGTGGCTGCGTTGGCGGCGGGAGATGGAGAACGACGAGGTGGCCCGCCGACGGGAGCCGTCTGAGCAACGCGGGCGGTGAGGGCAGCCCGGCGCTCAGCTCGAGCGCGGCGAGCGTCCGACATGGAGACGATGGAGCGATGGAGCGACGAATCGATGGAAGGGAAGCTACGGCGCACCCCTACCTGGCGCGCCAAATGTCGGATGTGGGGTTCCGGCAAAACCCTTAAGGTTCGAACTCTGGGGTGCACGCGAAGTCTTTCCCTCCTACTGATCCACGCCCTAGCTCACTAAGATCTCACGGATGGACTCGACGAACTCGCAACACAGGAAGACACGAGATTTATACTAGTTCAGGCCACCATTGTGGTGTAATACCTTACTCCAGTGTGTGGTGGTGGATTGCCTCTTGGGCTGATGATGAACAGTACAAGGGGAAGAACAGCCTCCTGAGGTTGAGGTGTTCTTGTGTCTAGGGTAGGTTCTCGATCAGATCAGATCAGGCTGAGTTCGGATCAAGCTCAGATGCCCCTACTGTGGTGGCTAGTTCTACTTATATAGGCTCTGGTCCTCTCCCCAAATATTAAGCGGGAAGGGAGCCAACAACGGCGGGCGAATTTGAAGGGGGACAGCTAGTACAAGCTATCCTGACAAAAGTGGTCTTCGCCTGCGAAAGGCTCTGGTGGTGACGCCGTCTTGGGCTCCACGATGACCTTCGTCCTGCCGTCCTTCTGGTCTTGGTCTCATTGCACCGATATGGCAACCTTTGTCTGATGCCTCGGTAATCCTCGCCTGCGCTTGCCTCCTTAGCACCAAAGAGGAAACAAGGACGCTGCGCCCACTGGCGCCCGCCTCGCGCCCGCCTGTCGCCGATCGTCATGGCTCACGTCACGAGAGCCTCGTGAGGTTTGCCCCGCCTTGATATCTCCGCTCCTCATGAGCCTGCCTGGCTAGGCCACTCCTGAGGAGGTCTTGCGTCGTCCGCCTCGCGAGGCTTGGCCCCTCGCGAGGGTCTTGGATGCCTTGTTGATGAAGATGGGCCGTACGGCCCGCTGACTTAGCCACGCCATGGGCCGCAGGCAGGCAAGTCTGGGGACCCCCGTTCCCAGAACGCCGACAGTATCCCAATCCTTGTGAGGCAAAGGACATGCCAAAACGGTCTCTTATGATAAGCAAAGCATTCTTGAGGGTGATGTCTACTATGCAACCTTCTTCTTGTAGACGTTGTTGGGCCTCCAAGTGCAGAGGTTTGTAGGACAATAGCAAATTTCCCTCAAGTGGATGACCTAAGGTTTATCAATCTGTGGGAGGCGTAGGTTGAAGATGGTCTCTCTCAAACAACCCTGCAACCAAGTAACAAAGAGTCTCTTGTGTCCCCAACACAACCAATACAATGGTAAATTGTATAGGTGCACTAGTTCGGCGAAGATATGGTAATACAAGTGCAATATGGATGGTAGATATAGGTTTTTGTAATCTGAAATTATAAAAACAGCAAGGTAGCAAGTGGTAAAAGTGAGCGTAAACGTATTTGCAATGCTAGGAAACAAGGCCTAGGGTTCATACTTTCACTAGTGCAAGTTCTCTCAACAATAATAACATAATTGGATCATATAACTATCCCTCAAAATGCAACAAAGAGTCACTCCAAAGTCACTAATACCGGAGAACAAACGAAGAGATTATGGTAGGGTATGAAACCACCTCAAAGTTATCCTTTCTGATCAATCTATTCAAGAGTCCGTAGTAAAATAACATGAAGCTATTCTTTCCATTCGATCTATCATAGAGTTCGTACTAGAATAACACCTTAAGATATAAATCAACCAAAACCCTAATGTCACCTAGGTACTCCAATGTCACCTCAAGTATCCGTGGGTATGATTATACGATATGCATCACACAATCTCAAATTCATCTATTCAAACCAACACAAAGTACTTCAAAGAGTGCCCCAAAGTTTCTACCAGAGAGTCAAGACGAAAATGTGTGCCAATCCCTATGCATAGGTTCATGGGCGGAACCCGCAAGTTGATCACCAAAACATACATCAAGTGGATCACGTGATATCCCATTGTGTTGGAAATATGCCCTAGAGGCAATAATAAATGGTTATTATTACATGTGTGAATACATAGACCACAACCTGTCCCTAGTAAGCCTCTAGTTGAGTAGCTCGTTGATCAACAGATAGTCATGGTTTCCTGACTATGGACATTGGATGTCATTGATAACGGGATCACATCATTAGGAGAATGATGTGATGGACAAGACCCAACTTAAGCATAGCATAAAAGATCGTGTAGTTTCGTTTGCTAGAGCTTTTCCAATGTCAAGTATCTTTTCCTTAGACCATGAGATTGTGCAACTCCCGGATACCGTAGGAGTGCTTTGGGTGTGCCAAACGTCACAACGTAACTGGGTGACTATAAAGGTGCATTACGGGTATCTCCGAAAGTGTCTGTTGGGTTGGCACGGATCGAGACTGGGATTTGTCACTCCGTGTGACGGAGAGGTATCTCTGGGCCCACTCGGTAATGCATCATCATAATGAGCTCAATGTGACTAAGGCGTTAGTCACGGGATCATGCATTGCGGTACGAGTAAAGAGACTTGCCGGTAACGAGATTGAACAAGGTATTGGGATACCGACGATCGAATCTCGGGCAAGTAACATACCGATTGACAAAGGGAAATGCATACGGATTGATTGAATCCTCGACACCGTGGTTCATCCGATGAGATCATCGTGGAGCATGTGGGAGCCAACATGGGTATCCAGATCCCGCTGTTGGTTATTGACCGGAGAGGCGTCTCGGTCATGTCTGCATGTCTCCCGAACCCGTAGGGTCTACACACTTAAGGTCCGGTGACGCTAGGGTTGTAGAAATATATGTATGCGGAAACCTGAAAGTTGTTCAGAGTGCCGGATGAGATCCCGGACGTCACGAGAGGTTCCGGAATGGTCCGGAGGTAAAGATTTATATATGGGAAGTCTTATTTTGGTCGCCGGAAAAGTTTCGCGCTTTATCGGTATTGTACCGGGAGTGCCGAAAGGGGTCCGGGGGTCCACCAAGGGGGTCCACCAGCCCCGGGGGGCCACATGGGCTGTAAGGGGTGCGCCTTGGCCTATATGGGCCAAGGGCACCAGCCCCAAGAGGCCCATGCGCAAGAGATAAGAAAAAGGGAGAGTCCTAAAGGGGGAAGGCACCTCCGAGGTGCCTTGGGGGAGAAGGACTCCCCCTGGCCGCACCCTTCCTTGGAGGAAGGGGCAAGGCTGCGCCCCCCTCTCCCTTGGCCCTATATATAGTGGGGGGAAGGGAGGGCAGCAACATCTAAGCCTTGGGCGCCTCCCTCCTCCCCTGCAACACCTCTCTCTCTCTCGCAGAAGCTCGGCGAAGCCCTGCCGGAGACCCGCTACATCCACCACCACGCCGTCGTGCTGTTGGATCTCCATCAACCTCTCCTTCCCCCTTGCTGGATCAAGAAGGAGGAGACGTCACTGCACCGTATGTGTGTTGAACGCGGAGGTGCCGTACGTTCGGCACTCGGTCATCGGTGATTTGGATCACGGCGAGTACGACTCCGTCATCCACGTTCATTGGAACGCTTCCGCTCGAGATCTACAAGGGTATGTAGATGCACTCCTTTCCCCTCGTTGCTAGTAGACTCCATAGATGCATCTTGGTGAGCGTAGGAAAATTTTAAATTATGCTACGATTCCCAACAGTGGCATCATGAGCCAGGTCTATGCGTAGTTACTATGCACGAGTAGAACACAAAGTAGTTGTGGGCGTTGAGTTTGCCAATTCTTCTTGCCGCTACTAGTCTTTTCTTGTTTCGGCGGCATTGTAGGATGAAGCGGCCCGGACCGACCTTACACGTACTCTTACGTGAGACAGGTTCCACCGACTGACATGCACTAGATGCATAAGGTGGCTAGCGGGTGTCTGTCTCTCCTACTTTAGTCGGAACAGATTCGATGAAAAGGGTCCTTATGAAGGGTAAATAGAAATTGGCAAATCACGTTGTGGTCATACGTAGGTAAGAAACGTTCTTGCTAGAAACCTACAAACCACGTAAAAAAACTTGCAACAACAATTAGAGGACGTCTAACTTGTTTTTGCAGCAAGTGCCATGTGATGTGATATGGCCAGAAGATGTGATGAATGATATATGTGATGTATGAGATTGATCATATTCTTGTAATAGGAATCACGACTTGCATGTCGATGATTATGACAACCGGCAGGAGCCATAGGAGTTGTCTTTATTATTTTGTATGACCTGCGTGTCATTGAATAACGCCATGTAAATTACTTTACTTTGTTGCTAAACGGGTTAGCCATAGAAGTAGAAGTAATCGTTGGCGTGACGACTTCATGAAGACACAATGATGGAGATCATGATGATGGAGATCATGGTGTCATGCCGGTGACAAAGATGATCATGGTGCCACGAAGATGGAGATCAAAGGAGCATGATGATATTGGCCATATCATGTCACTATTTGATTGCATGTGATGTTTATCATGTTTCTGCATCTTATTTGCTTAGAACGACGGTAGCAAGTAGGATGATCCCTTATAATAATTTCAAGAAAGTGTTCACCCTAACTGTGCACCGTTGCGAAGGTTCGTCGTTTCGAAGCACCACGTGATGATCGGGTGTGATAGATTCTTACGTTCGAATACAACGGGTGTTGACGAGCCTAGCATGTACAGACATGGCCTCGGAACACACGCAATACACTTAGGTTGACTTGACGAGCCTAGCATGTACAGACATGGCCTCGGAACACGGAGGACCGAAAGGTCGAGCATGAGTCGTATAGAAGATACGATCAACATGGAGATGTTCACCGATCTTGACTAGTCCGTCTCACGTGATGATCGGACACGGCCTAGTTGAACTCGGATCATGTTTCACTTAGATGACTAGAGGGATGTCTATCTGAGTGGGAGTTCATAATCAGATGAACTTCATTATGATGAACATAGTCAAAAAGTATTTGCAAATTATGTCATGGCTTGCGCTTTAGTTCTACTGGTTAAGATATGTTCCTAGAGAAAATTTAGTTGAAAGTTGGTAGTAGCAATTATGCGGACTGGGTCTGTAAACTGAGGATTGTCCTCATTGCTGCACAGAAGGCTTATGTCCTTAATGCACCGCTCGGTGTGCTGAAACTCAGCGTCGTCTGTAGATGTTACAAAACATCTGACATACACGTTTTGATAACTACGTGATAGTTCGGTGCGGTTTAGAATTGTGGCACCAAAGACGTTTCTGAAACGTCGCAGAACATGTGAGATGTTCCGAAGACTGAAATTGGGATTTCAGACTAGTGCCCACGTCAAGAGGTATGAGACCTCTGACAAGTTTCTTAAGCCTGCAAACTAAGGGAGAAAAGCTCAATCGTTGAGCGTGTGCTCAGATTGTCTAAGTGCCACAATCGCTTGAATCGAGTGGGAGTTAATCTCCCAGATGAGATAGTGATAGTTCTCCATAGTCATTGCCACCAAGCTAGTAGAGCTTCGTGATGAACTATAACATATCAAGGATAGTTATGATGATCCTTGAGCTATTCGCGATGTTTGACACCGCGAGAGTAGAAATCAAGAAGGAGCATCAATTGTTGATGGTTAGTAAAACCACTAGTTTAAGAAGGGCAAGGGCAAAAGGGATACTTCATGAAACAGCAAGTCGTTTGCTGCTCTAGTGAAGAATCCCAAGGTTGAACCCAAACCCGAGACTAAGTGCTTCTGTAATGAGAGGAACGGTCACTGAAGCAGTACTACCCTAGATACTTGGTAGATGAGAAGGCAGGCAAGGTCGACAAAGTATATTGGATATACGTTATATGAATGTGTACTTTACTAGTACTCCTAGCAGCACCAGGGTATTAGATACTGGTTCGGTTGCTAAGTGTTAGTAACTCGAAATAAAAGCTGCGGAATAAATGGAGACTAGCTAAAGGTGAGATGACGATATGTGTTGGAAGTGTTTCCAAGGTTGATGTGATCAAGCATCGCATGCTCCCTCTACCATCGAGATTTGGTGGTTGCGCTGAACATGATTGGATTATGTTTACCGCAAAACGGTTATTCATTTAAGGAGAATAATGGTTACTCTGTTTATTTGAATAATACCTTCAATGGTCTTGCACCTAAAATGAATCTCGATCGTAGTGATACACATGTTCATGCCAAAAGATATAAGATAGTAATGATAGTACCACATACTTGTGGCACTGCCACTTGAGTCATATTGGTGTAGAACGCATGAAGAAGCTCCATGTAGGTGGATCTTTGGACTCACTCATTTTTGAAAAGATTGAGACATGCGAACCATGTCTATTGGTATATATGCATGAAGAATCTCCATACAGATGGATCATTTGGACTCACTTGATTATGAATCACTTGAGACATGCAAATCATACCACATGGGCAAGATGACTGAAAGGCCTCATTTTCAGTGAGATGGAACAAGAGAGCAATTTATTGGAAGTAATACATTTTGATGTATGCAGTCCAATGAATGCTGAGGCATGCAGTGGATATCGTTATGTTCTTACTTCACAGATGATTTGAGTAGATGTTGAGTGTATTTACTTGATGAAACACTAGTCTGAATTATTGAAAGGTTCAAGCAATTTCAGAGTGAAGTTGAAGATCGTCGTGACAAGAGGATAAAATGTCTGTGATATGATCATAGAGATGAGTATCTGAGATACGAGTTTGGCACACAATTGAGACATTGTGGAAAGTGTTTCACAATTAATACCTCCTGGAACACCATAGTGTGATGGTGTGTCCGAACATCATAACTGCACCCTATTGGATATGGTGCATGCCAAGATGTTTCTTATCAAATTACCACTATCATTTATGGGTTAGGCATTAGAGACAACCGCATTCACTTTAAAAGGGGCACCACGCAATTCCGTTGAGACGACACCGTTTATAGAAACCTAAGTTGTCGTTTCTTAAAAGTTTGGGGCTGCGATGCTTATGTGAAAAAGTTTCAGGTTGATAAGCTCGAACCCAAAGCGGATAAATGCATCTTCATAGAATACCCAGAAACAGTTGGGTATACCTCATATTTCAGATCTGGAAGCAAAAGTAATTGCTTCTAGAAACGAGTCCTTTCTCGAGGAAAAGTTTCTCTCGAAAGAATTGAGTGGGAGGATGGTGGAGACTTGATAAGGTTATTGAACCGTCGCTTCAACTAGTGTGTAGCAGGGCACATGAAGTTGTTCCTGTGGCACCTACACCAATTGAAGTGGAAGCTTATGATAGTGATCATGAAACTTTGGATCAAGTCACTACCAAACCTCGTAGAATGACGAGGATGCGCACTACTTCAGAGTAATGCGTGATCCTGTCTTGGAAGTCATGTTGCTAGACAACAATGAACCTACGAGCTATGGAGAAGCGATGGTGGGCCCATATTCCGACGAATGGCTCGAGGCCATGAAATCCGAGATAGAATCCATGTATCAGAACAAAGCATGGACTTTGGTGAGCTTGCCCGATGATCGGCAAGCCATTGAGATAAATGGATCTTTAAGAAGAAGACGGACATGGACGGTAATGTTACCGTCTATGAAGCTCGACTTGTGGCAAAGAGTATTTTCACAAGTTCAAGGAGTTGACTACGATGAGTTTTTCTCATCCGTAGCGATGCTTAGGTCCGTTGGAATCATGTTAGCATTAGCTACATTTATGAAATCTGGCAGATGGATGTCAAAACAAGGTTTTGTCGATCCTAAGGATGCTAAAAGGTATGCTAGCTCCAGCGATCCTTCCATGGATTAGAGCAAGCATCTCGGAGTCAGAATATACGCTTTGATGGGGTGATCAAAGTTTTTGGGTTTATACAAAGTTTGTTAGAAACTTGTATTTACAATAAAGTGAGTGGGAGCGCTACAACATTTCTGATAAGTATATGTGAATGACATATTGATGATCCGAAATGATGTAAAATTTCTGGAAAGCATAAAGGGTTGTTTGAAAGGAGTTTTTCAAAGGAAGACCTGGATAAAGCTACTTACATATTGGGCATCAAGATCCATAGAGATAGATCAAGACGCCTGATGATACTTTCAAAAGACAGCACACCTTGACATGATTTTGAAAGAGTTCAAAATAGATCAGCAAAGAAGGAGTTCTTGGCTGTGTTACAAGGTGTGAGTATTGAGTGAGACTCAAGACCTGACCACAGCAGAAGATAGAGAAAGGACGAAGGTCGTCCCCTATGCTTTAGACATAGGCTCTATAGTATGCTATGTTGTGTACCGCACATGTAGTGTGCCTTGCCATGAGTTGGTCAAGAGGGTACAATGGTGATCCGGGAAAGGATCTCATGACAGCGGTCGAACTTATCCTTAGCACCTAGTGGATTAAGGAATTTTCTCGATTATGGAGGTGGAAAGGAGTTCGTCGTAAAGGGTTACGTCGATGCGAACTTTGACACTAATCCGGATGACTCTGAGTAGTAAACCGGATTCGTATAGTAGAGCAATTATTTGAAATGGCTCCAAATAGCGCGTGGTAGCATCCACAAGATGACATAGATATTCGTAAAGCACACGGTTCTGAAAGGTTCAGACCCGTTGACTAATAACCTCTCTCACAAGCATAACATGACCAAACCAGAACACATTGAGTGATAATCACATAGTGATGTGAACTAGATCGTTGACTCTAGTAAACTCTTTAGATGTTGGTCACATGGTGATGTGACCAGTGAGTGTTAATCACATGGTGATGTGAACTAGATTATTGACTCTAGTGCAAGTGGGAGACTGTTGGAAATATGCCCTAGAGGCAATAATAAATGGTTATTATTATATTTCTTTGTTCATGGTAATTGTCTATTATTCATGCTATAATTGTATTGTCCGGAAATCGTAATACATGTGTGAATACATAGACCACAACCTGTCCCTAGTAAGCCTCTAGTTGACTAGCTCGTTGATCAACAGATAGTCATGGTTTCCTGACTATGGACATTGGATGTCATTGATAACGGGATCACATCATTAGGAGAATGATGTGATGGACAAGACCCAACTTAAGCATAGCATAAAAGATCGTGTAGTTTCGTTTGCTAGAGCTTTTCCAATGTCAAGTATCTTTTCCTTAGACCATGAGATTGTGCAACTCCCGGATGCCGTAGGAGTGCTTTGGGTGTGCCAAACGTCACAACGTAAATGGGTGACTATAAAGGTGCATTACGGGTATCTCCGAAAGTGTCTGTTGGGTTGGCACGGATCGAGACTGGGATTTGTCACTCCGTGTGACGGAGAGGTATCTCTGGGCCCACTCGGTAATGCATCATCATAATGAGCTCAATGTGACTAAGGCGTTAGTCACGGGATCATGCATTGCGGTACGAGTAAAGAGACTTGCCGGTAACGAGATTGAACAAGGTATTGGGATACCGACGATCGAATCTCGGGCAGGTAACATACCGATTGACAAAGGGAATTGCATACGGATTGATTGAATCCTCGACACCGTGGTTCATCCGATGAGATCATCGTGGAGCATGTGGGAGCCAACATGGGTATCCAGATCCCGCTGTTGGTTATTGACCGGAGAGGCATCTCGGTCATGTCTGCATGTCTCCCGAACCCGTAGGGTCTACACACTTAAGGTCCGGTGACGCTAGGGTTGTAGAGATATATGTATGCGGAAACCCGAAATTTGTTCGGAGTCCCGGATGAGATCCCGGACGTCACGAGAGGTTCCGGAATGGTCCGGAGGTAAAGATTTATATATGGGAAGTCTTATTTTGGTCGCCGGAAAAGTTTCGCGCTTTATCGGTATTGTACCGGGAGTGCCGAAAGGGGTCCGGGGGTCCACCAAGGGGGTCCACCAGCCCCGGGGGGCCACATGGGCTGTAAGGGGTGCGCCTTGGCCTATATGGGCCAAGGGCACCAGCCCCAAGAGGCCCATGCGCAAGAGATAAGAAAAAAAGGAGAGTCCTAAAGGGGGAAGGCACCTCCGAGGTGCCTTGGGGGAGAAGGACTCCCCCTGGCCGCACCCTTCCTTGGAGGAAGGGGCAAGGCTGCGCCCCCCCTCTCCCTTGGCCCTATATATAGTGGGGGGAAGGGAGGGCAGCAACATCTAAGCCTTGGGTGCCTCCCTCCTCCCCTGCAACACCTCTCTCTCTCTCGCAGAAGCTCGGCGAAGCCCTGCCAGAGACCCGCTACATCCACCACCACGCCGTCGTGCTGTTGGATCTCCATCAACCTCTCCTTCCCCCTTGCTGGATCAAGAAGGAGGAGACGTCGCTGCACCATACGTGTGTTGAACGCGGAGGTGCCGTACGTTCGGCACTCGGTCATCGGTGATTTGGATCACGGCGAGTACGACTCCGTCATCCACGTTCATTGGAACGCTTCCGCTCGAGATCTACAAGGGTATGTAGATGCACTCCTTTCCCCTCGTTGCTAGTAGACTCCATAGATGCATCTTGGTGAGCGTAGGAAAATTTTAAATTATGCTACGATTCCCAACACATTGTCACCACAGATAAGCACGGCAAGACATACATCAAGTGTTCACAAATCCTTAAAGACTCAATCCGATAAGATAACTTCAAAGGGAAAACTCAATCCATTACAAGAGAGTAGAGGGGGAGAAACATCATAAGATCCAACTATAATAGCAAAGCTCGCGATACATCAAGATCGTACCACCTCAAGAACATGAGAGAGAGAGAATTCAAACACATAGCTACTGGTACATACCCTCAGCCCCGAGGGTGAACTACTCCCTCCTCGTCATGGAGAGCGCCGGGATGATGAAGATGGCCACCGGTGAGGGATCCCCCCTCAGGCAGGGTGCCGGAATAGGGTCTCGATTGGTTTTTGGTGGCTACAGAGGCTTGCGGCGGCGGAACTCCTGATCTATTCTGTTTCCCGATGGTTTTAGGGTATATGGACATATATAGGCGAAAGAAGTTGGTCAGGGGAGTCACGAGGGGCCCACGAGGGTGGAGGGCGCGCCCAGGGGGTGGGCGCGCCCCCTGCCTCGTGCTCTCCTCGTTGATTCCCTGACGTGTACTCCAAGTCCCCTGGATTGCTTCCATTACAAAAATAACTCTCCCGAAGGTTTCATTCCGTTTGGGCTCCGTTTGATATTCCTTTTCTTCGAAACACTGAAACAAGGGGAAAAACAGGAACTGGCACTGGGCTCTGGGTTAATAGGTTAGTCCCAAAAATAATATAAAAGTGCATAGTAAAGCCCATTAAACATCCAAAATAGAATATATAATAGCATGGAACAATCAAAAATTATAGATACGTTGGAGATGTATCAGCATCCCCAAGCTTAATTCCTGCTCATCCTCGAGTAGGTAAATGATAAAAACAGAATTTTTGATGTGGAATGCTACCTAACATATTTATCAATGTAATCTTCTTTATTGTGGCATGAATGTTCAGATCCATAAGATTCAAGATAAAAGTTTAATATTGACTTGAAAACAATAATACTTCAAGCATACTAACAAAGAAATCATGTCTCCTCAAAATAACATGGCCAAAGTAAGCTATCCCTACAAAATCATATAGTCTGGCTATGCTCTATCTTCACCACACAAAGTATTTAGATCATGCACAACCCCGATGACAAGCCAAGCAATTGTTTCATACTTTTGATGTTCTCAAACTTTTTCAATCTTCACACAATACATGAGCGTGAGCCATGGACATAGCACTATAGGTGGAATAGAATGGTGGTTGTGGAGAAGACAAAAAAGGAGAAGATAGTCTCACATTAACTAGGCGTATCAACGGGCTATGGAGATGCCCATCAATAGATATCAATGTGAGTGAGTAGGGATTGCCATGCAACGGATGCACTAGAGCTATAAGTGTATGAAAACTCAAAAAGAAACTAAGTGGGTGTGCATCCAAATCGCTTGCTCACGAAGACCTAGGGCATTTTGAGGAAGCCCATCACTGGAATATACAAGCCAAGTTCTATAATGTAAAATTCCCACTAGTATATGAAAATGACAACATAGGAGACTCACTATCATGAAGATCATGGTGCTACTTTGAAGCACAAGTGTGGTAAAAGGATAGTAGCATTGTCCCTTCTCTCTTTTTCTCTCATTTTTTATATATTTTTTTCTTTGGCCTTTTCCTTTTTTATGGCCTCTTTTTTTAGTCCGGAGTCTCATCCAGACTTGTGGGGGAATCATAGTCTCCATCATCCTTTCCTCACTGGGATAATGCTCTAATAATGATGATCATCACACTTTTATTTACTTACAACTCAAGAATACAACTCGATACTTAGAACAAAATATGACTCTATACGAATGCCTCCAGCGGTGTACCGGGATGTGCAATGAATCAAGAGTGACATGTATGAAAGAATTATGAATGGTGGCTTTGCCACAAACACAATGTCAACTGCATAATCATGCAAAGCAATATGACAATGATGGAGCGTGTAATAATAAATGGAACGGTTGAAAGTTGCATGGCAATATATCTCGGAATGGCTATGGAAATGCCATGATAGGTAGGTATGGTGGCTGTTTTGAGGAAGGTATATGGTGGGTGTATGATACCGGCGAAAGGTGTGCGGTATTAGAGAGGCTAGCAATGGTGGAAGGGTGAGAGTGCGTATAATATATGGACTCAACATTAGTCATAAAGAACTCACATACTTATTGCAAAAATCTATTAGTTATCGAAACAAAGTACTACGCGCATGCTCCTAGGGGGATAGATTGCTAGGAAAAGACCATCGCTCGTCCCCGACCGCCACTCATAAGGAAGACAATCAATAAATAAATCATGCTCCGACTTTATCACATAACGGTTCACCATACGTGCATGCTACGGGAATCACAAACTTTAACACAAGTATTTCTCAAATTCACAACTACTCACTAGCATGACTCTAATATTACCATCCTCATATCTCAAAACAATCATCAAGTATCAAACTTCTCTTAGTATTCAATGCACTTATTATGAAAGTTTTTATTATACCCATCTTGGATGCCCATCATATTAGGACTAATTTCATAACCCAAGCAAATTACCATGGTGTTTAGGACTCTCAAAATAATATTAGTGAAGCATGAGAGTTCAATAGTTTCTATAAGACAAATCCACCACCGTGCTCTAAAAGATATAAGTGAAGCACTAGAGCAAAAACTATATAGCTCAAAAGATATAAGTGAAGCACATAGAGTATTCTAACAATTGCCGAATCATGTGTGTCTCTCTCAAAAGTTGTGTACAGCAAGGATGATTGTGGTAAACTAAAAAGCAAAGACTAAAATAATACAAGACGCTCCAAGCAAAACACTTATCATGTGGTGAATAAAAATATAGCTCCAAGTAAAGTTACCGATGGAAGTAGACGAAAAGAGGGGATGCCTTCCGGGGCATCCCCAAGCTTTGGCTTTTGGTGTCCTTGAATATTACCTTGGGGTGCCTTGGGCATCCCCAAGCTTAGGCTCTTGCCACTCCTTATTCCGTATTCCATCGAATCTTTACCCAAAACTTGAAAACTTCACAACACAAAACTTAACAGAAAATCTCGTGAGCTCCGTTAGCAAAAGAAAACAAAACACCACTTCAAGGTACTGTAATGAACTCATTCTTTATTTGTATTGGTGTTAAATCTACTGTATTCCAACTTCTCAATGGTTTATAAACTATTTTACTAGCCATAGATTCATCAAAATAAGCAAACAACACACGAAAAACAGAATCTGTCAAAAACAGAACAGTCTGTAGTAATCTGTAACTAGCGCAAACTTCTGGAACTCAAAAAATTCTACCAAAATAGGAAGACCTAGATAATTTGATTATTGATCTGCTGAAATTGGAATCAGTATTTTATCACGTTCTGGTGATTTTAAACAATTGTTTTCGTGAACAGAAAGTTTCTGGAATTTTCAGCAAGATCAAATAACTATCATCCAAGAAGATCCTATAGGTCTTACTTGGGACAAACACTAATTAAAACATAAAACTACATCTAACCAGAGGCTAGATCAAATATTTATTACTAAACAGAAGCAAAAAACAAAAAACAAAAAAAATAAAATTGGGTTGCCTCCCAACAAGCGCTATCGTTTAACGCCCCTAGCTAGGCATAATAGCAAGGATACATCTAGGTATTGCCATCTTTGGTAGGCAATCCATAAGTGGCTCTCATAATAGATTCATAAGGTAATTTTATTTTCTTTCTAGGGAAGTGTTCCATGCCTTTCCTTAACGGAAATTGGAATCTAATATTCCCTTCCTTCATATCAATAATTGCACCAATCGTTCTAAGGAAAGGTCTACCAAGAATAATAGGACATGAAGGATTGCAATCTATATCAAGAACAATAAAATCTACGGGCACATAATTCCTATTTGCAACAATAAGAACATCATTAATTCTTCCCATAGGTTTCTTAATGGTGGAATCCGCAAGGTGCAAGTTTAAAGAGCAATCATCAAAATCACGGAAACCTAGCAAATCGCACAAAGTTTTTGGGATCGTGGAAACACTAGCACCCAAATCACACAAAGCATAGCATTCATGATTTTTAATTTTAATTTTAATAGTAGGTTCCCACTCATCATAAAGTTTTCTAGGGATAGAAACTTCCAACTCAAGTTTTTCTTCATAAGATTGCATTAAAGCATCAATGATATGTTTGGTAAAGACTTTATTTTGACTATAAGCATGTGGAGAATTTAGCACGGATTGCAACAAGGAAATACAATCTATCAAAGAGCAATTATCATAATTAAATTCCTTGAAATCCAAAATAGTGGGTTCATGTGACGCCCGGGTAATTAAGCTACAGTAATCCCACGCTAATGGTGCCACGTTACCTCCGTTACCTGTTGCTAATCTATCGTTAGATCAAAACCGGTCCAAAATTCAAAGTTCAAAATCAAGCAAACAATAAAAGTTTTCAAATACTAAAACTAAAATGTTCAATAAATAGTAGAGAAATCAGAGGCTATGATAAAATTGTAAAGAACATTATTGAAATTTGATAGGTGACTTAAACATCCTCAAACAGTGGCTGAAAACATTAATTAATAACCTTTTTATTAATACAAAATAAATATGAAATGATATTTACCCCAAACTAGTTTTTGGTGGTAAGGTATATTGTGCTGTGATTTGTGGGCCAGCTCTCATATTTTACAAAACTCACTTGGTGCCCAGACAATTAGCCAAAACAGAAAAGGAAAAATAAGACAAAGTAAAACAAAAAGAAAAGAAAAGGACCCCCTGGACCAGACGGCCCAGCTCGCAGCCAGGCCGGCCCACCTGGCCCATCCGCCGAACCGGCCCTTTCCCCCCCCCCCCCCCGGTCGCTCTCTCCCCTTCCCTGTTCCCCCGACCAGGGTCGGAACAGGCGCGCGTCCCCGCCGGACCACCCTCGCCGGCGTCGAGGAGGGGATAAGATCGCCAGCGCCCCCGCCTCCACTGGCCCCTCCCCACTCGCCCACTTCCCCCTGTCCTCCTCTCTCTCACTCCCCACCAGATCCCCCCTCCGCCGAGCGCCCCTATCTCCGCCCACCGGCGCCCACCGCGGCGACCGCTGCTCCCAACCCTCTTCAGCGCGTCCCGGAGCTTCACGGCCGTCAGGATCGTCGTCCACGACCACGGGCAGGAGCCGGAAGCCCCTCCATCGCCGAGCCGGCCTTCTTCTTCCTCCTCGGGCGATGTCGACCTCGCTGACGAATCGGACTTCGGCAAGCCTTCCTCGAGCCCACTTGTGCACACCTGCAGGGCCCGGTGAGCAGCCGCTTCGACCCCCCTCTCCCTTCTCCTCCCCGTGCACCGTAGTTAGCTTCCACGCGTGCTCGAGCTCCGGCCACCGTCGTTAGACTCCGCAGCCGACGCTGTGGGCCGTTTCAACGGCCACCGTTGCCGCCGTTCGACACAGTGCGATGCCCGCGTTCGAATGCACCAGATTCCGCGCCGAAAGAGCCCCCACAACCCACTTCTCCTTGCGCCACCGAACGCCACCGCCGCCTTGCTCGTCGCCGGCGATGCTCCGGCCGCCCCCGAGCCATCCCATCAGCACCGTTGGATGCGCGTCTCGACGCTCGCTCAAACGAGCCTACGCGCGGGCCGAGCGACCCCTTGTGGCCGATTTCCGGCCGTTCCCGAGCGCGCCGCCGTTGAATATGGTCGCCGGAGACAACTCCGGCGCCGTTTCCGGCGTTGCTGACGTGGCTAACCACGTGGACCCCCCACAGCCACTGCCATTGGGCCCATGGGTCCCGTTGACCCAGTCAGATGCTGACTGGGCAGCGCCCAGTCACTGCCTGTGGGCCCCGCGTGGGCCCTGTTGACCAGTCAACTGGTCTGTTGACCGCTGATGCAGGGCTGACGCCAGGATGACGTCACAATTCATTTTTTGACGAATTTAGTAATTAAAACAAATTTCAGAATATTGCTGAACCTTTGAAAAATCGTAGAAAATAAACCGTAGCTCGGATGGAAAAACTTTGTACATGAAAGTTGCTCAGAACGACGAGACGAATCCGGATACGCAGCCCGTTCGTCCGCCACACATCCCTAACATATCGAACTCGCAACTTTCCCCCTCCGTTTCATCTGTCCGAAAATGGGAAACATCGGGAATACTTTCCCGGATGTTCCCCCCTTCGTCGGTATCACCTCCTACCGCGTTAGGGCATACCTAGCACCGCGTTTTGCCTCCTTATGTTTTGTGATGCTTTGTTTGCTTTGTATTTACTGTTTCCTCCCCCTCTCCTTCTCCGGTAGACTACGAGACCGACGCTGCTGCTGACCAGTTCGACTACGGAGTTGACGACCCCTCCTTCTTGCCAGAGCAACCAGGCAAGCCCCCCCTTGATCACCAGATATCGCCTATTCTTCTCTATACTGCTTGCATTAGAGTAGTGTAGCATGTTACTGCTTTCGGTTAATCCTATTCTGATGCATAACCTATCATTGTTGCTACAGTTGTTACCCTTACCTGCTATCCTACTGCTTAGTATAGGATGCTAGTGTTCCATCAGTGGCCCTACACTCTTGTCCGTCTGCCATGCTATACTACTGGGCCTGATCACTTCGGGAGGTGATCACGGGTATATACTTATATACTCTATACATGACACATGTGGTGACTAAAGTCGGGTCGGCTCGTTGAGTACCCGCAAGTGATTCTGATGAGGGGGCTGAAAGGACAGGTGGCTCCATCCCGGTAGAGGTGGGCCTAGGTTCCTGACGGCCCCCGATTGTTACTTTATGGTGGAGCGACAGGGCAGGTTGAGACCACCTAGGAGAGAGGTGGGCCTGGCCCTGGTCGGCGTTCGCGGATAAATAACACGCTTAACGAGTTCTGGGTATTTGATCTGAGTCTGGCCATTTGGTCTATACGCACTAACCATCTACGCGGGAGTAGTTATGGGTATCCCGG
The DNA here is from genome assembly GCF_018294505.1 of Triticum aestivum. Lineage (NCBI taxonomy): Eukaryota > Viridiplantae > Streptophyta > Magnoliopsida > Poales > Poaceae > Triticum > Triticum aestivum. Next base: position 270,704,594 of record NC_057808.1, on the reverse strand, counting down.
CGTCGTGGTATCAGCCGAAGCCTTCTTGACGTCAGCGACTGAGTGGCGCGCGCCGGATTGGACTGGAACGCCACTAGGCTAGGTCTGCTTCTGGCCACGTACGCAACGTGCAAGTGTGCATAGGGCGATGGGCCCAGACCCCTGCGCGCATAGGGTTAGACCGGCGTGCTGACCTCTCTGTTGTGCTTAGGTGGGGCTGCAACGTGTTGATCTTCCGAGGCCGGGCATGACCCAGAAAAATGTGTCCGGCCAAATGGGATCGAGCGTGTTGGGTTATGTGGTGCACCCCTGTAGGGAAGTTTATCTATTCGAATAGCCGTTTCCCTCGGTAAAAGGACGACCCGGAGTTGTACCTTGACCTTATGACAACTAGAACTGGATACTTAATAAAACACACCCTTCCAAGTGCCAGATATAACCCGGTGATCGCTCTCTAACAGGGCGACGAGGAGGGGATCGCCGGGTAGGATTATGCTATGCGATGCTACTTGGTGAACTTACCATCTACTCTCTTCTACATGCTGCAAGATGGAGGTGGCCAGAAGCGTAGTCTTCGACGGGATTACCTATCCCCCTCTTATTCTGGCATTCTGCAGTTCAGTCCACCGATATGGCCCTTTACACTTATACCCATGCATATGTAGTGTAGCTCCTTGCTTGCGAGTACTTTGGATGAGTACTCATGGTTGCTTTTCTCCCTCTTTTCCCCTTCCTGTACCTGGTTGTCGCAACCAGATGCTGGAGTCCAGGAGCTAGAGATCCCGAGGATGGTTCTACATGGAGTTCGGCTTCGAGGAGTAGTTAGGAGGTCCCAGGCAATAGGCCTTGCCTTTTCGATCGTTGCTACTTTTGTGCTAGCCTTCTTAAGGCAAACTTGTTTAACTTATGTACGTACTCAGATATTGTTGCTTCCGCTGACTCGTCTATGATCGAGCACTTGTATTCGAGCCCTCGAGGCCCCTGGCTTGTATTGTGATGCTTGTATGGCTTATTTATGTTGTAGAGTTGTGTTGTGATATCTTCCTGTGAGTCCCTGATCTTGATCGTACACATTTGCGTGCATGATTAGTGTACGGTCAAATCGGGGGCGTCACAGTTCATCAATATCTAGAGTTTTGAGCTCTTCAATCCCACTTTTACCAATTTTTGCATCAAGATCTAAAAACTCCGAATTTTTGGAACGCCTTCTAGGTAAAGGTGGATCATATTCAGTCCCATCATTATCAAGATTCATATTGCAAAACAAAGATTTAATAGGGGACACATCAATAACTTTTAGATCTTCATCTTTATTTTCATAGAAACTAGAAGAACACGCTTTCACAAAACAATCTTTCTTAGCACGCATCCTAGCGGTTCTTTCTTTGCACTCATCAATGGAAATTCTCATGGCTTTGAGAGACCCATTGATATCATGCTTAGGTGGAATAGATCTAAATTTCAAAGAATCAACACCAAGAGAAATTCTATCAACGTTCCTAGCTAATTCATCAACTTTAAGCAATTTTTCTTCAAGCAAAGCATTGAAATTCTTTTGCGAATTCATAAAATCCTTAACACTAGTCTCAAATTCAGAAGGCATCTTATCCATAAGAATTGTTGTAGGAATTACCATAATTATTAGAGGAATTACTACGATACGGCCTAGGATTAAAGTTTTCTCTATACACGTTGTTACCAAAATTATTCCTACCAACAAAATTCACATCCATAGATTCATTATTATTCTCAATCAAAGTAGACAAAGGCATATCATTAGGATCAGAAGAAACACTTTTATTAGCAAATAATTTCATAAGTTCATCCATCTTTCCACTCAAAACATTAATTTCTTCTATCGCATGCACTTTTTTATTAGTGGATCTTTCGGTGTACCATTGAGAATAATTAACCATAATATTATCTAGGAGTTTAGTGGCTTCTCCTAAAGTGATTTCCATAAAAGTGCCTCCCGCGGCCGAATCTAAAAGATTTCTAGAAGCAAAATTCAATCTGGCATAAATTTTTTGTATAATCATCCACAAATTCAAACCATGTGTAGGGCAATTACGTATCATTAATTTCATCCTCTCCCAAGCTTGTGCAACATGTTCATGATCAAGTTGCTTAAAATTCATAATATTGTTTCCAAGAGAGATGATCTTAGCGGGAGGAAAATACTTAGAGATAAAAGCATCTTTGCACTTATTCCAAGAATCAATACTATTTTTAGGCAAAGAAGAAAACCAAGCTTTAGCACGATCTCTAAGCGAAAAAGGAAATAGCTTCAATTTAACAATATCATTGTCCACATCTTTCTTCTTTTGCATATCACACAAATCAACGAAGCTATTTAGATGGGTAGTGACATCTTCACTAGGAAGGCCGGCGAATTGATCTTTCATGATAAGATTCAACAAAGCGGCATTAATTTCACAAGATTCAGTATCGGTAAGAGGAGCAATCGGAGTGCTAAGAAAATCATTGTTGTTGGTATTGGTAAAGTCACACAATTTAGTATTATCTTGAGCCATCGTGACAAGCAAGCAATCCAACACACGAGCAAACAAGAAGCGAGCGAAAAAGAGGCGAACGGAGAAGAGAGAGGGCGAATAAAACGGCAAGGGTGAAGTGGGGGAGAGGAAAACGAGAGGCAAATGGAAAATAATGTAATGCGGGAGATAAGGGTTTGTGATGGGTACTTGGTATGTTGACTTTTGCGTAGACTCCCCAGCAACGGCGCCAGAAAAGAGCTTGATGTCTACTACGCAACCATCTTCTTGTAGACGTTGTTGGGCCTCCAAGTGCAGAGGTTTGTAGGACAGTAGCAAATTTCCCTCAAGTGGATGACCTAAGGTTTATCAATCCGTGGGAGGCGTAGGTTGAAGATGGTCTCTCTCAAACAACCCTGCAACCAAATAACAAAGAGTCTCTTGTGTCCCCAACACACCCAATACAATGGTAAATTGTATAGGTGCACTAGTTCGGCGAAGAGATGGTAATACAAGTGCAATATGGATGGTAGATATAGGTTTTTGTAATCTGAAATTATAAAAACAGCAAGGTAGCAAGTGGTAAAAGTGAGCGTAAACGGTATTGCAATGCTAGGAAACAAGGCCTAGGGTTCATACTTTCACTAGTGCAAGTTCTCTCAACAATAATAACATAATTGGATCATATAACTATCCCTCAACATGCAACAAAGGAAATCAATACCAAACGGAGTCCAAATGCGACGAAACTTCACAGAGATTTTTTAAGGACCAGAAGACACCCAATGGCTAGCGCATGGGGGGGGGTGCTTGATGACCCACAAGTATAGGGGATCTATCATATTCCTTTCGATAAGTAAGAGTGTCAAACCCAACGAGGAGCAGAAGGAAATGACAAGCGGTTTTCAGTAAGGTATTCTCTCCAAGTACTGAAATTATCGGTAACAGATAGTTTTGTGATAAGGTAATTTGTAACGGGTAACAAGTAACAAAAGTAAACAAGGTGCAGCAAGGTGGCCCAATCCTTTTTGTAGCGGACAAGCCTGGACGAACTCTTATATAAAGGAAAACGCTGCCGAGGACACATGGGAATTATCGTCAAGCTAGTTTTCATCACGCTCATGTGATTCGCGTTCGTTACTTTGATAATTTGATATGCGGGTGGACCGGTGCTTGGGTACTGCCCTTCCTTGGACAAGCATCCCACTTATGATTAACCTCTCTTGCAAGCATCCGTAACTACAAAAGAAGTATTAAGGTAAGCCTAACCATAGCATGAAACATATGGATCCAAATCAGCCCCTTACGAAGCAACGCATAAACTAGAGTTTAAGCATCTGTCACTCTAGCAACCCTTCATCTACTTATTACTTCCCAATGCCTTCCCCTAGGCCCAAACAATGGTGAAGTGTCATGTAGTCGACGTTCACATAACACCACTAGAGGAAAGACAACATACATCTCATCAAAATATCGAACGAATACCAAATTCACATGACTACTTATAGCAAGACTTCTCCCATGTCCTCAGAAACAAACAGAACTACTCACAAATCATATTCATGTTCATAATCAGAGGGGTATTAATATGCATAAAGGATCTGAACATATGATCTTCCACCAAATAAACCAACTAGCATCAACTACAAGGAGTAATCAACACTACTAGCAACCCACAGGTACCAATCTGACGTTTTGAGACAAAGATTGGATACAAGAGATGAACTAGGGTTTGAGATGAGATGATGTTGGTGAAGATGTTGATGGAGATTGACCCCCTCTCGATGAGAGGATCGATGGTGATGATTTCCCCCTCCCGGAGGGATGTTTCCCCGGCAGAACAGCTCCGTCGGAGCCCTAGATTGGTTTCGCCAGGTTCCGCCTCGAGACGGCGGCGCTTCGTATCGAAAGCTTCCTTCTGATTTTTTCCAGGGCGAAAGACTTCATATAGCAAAAGATGGGCACCGGAGGCCTGCCAGGGGGCCCACGAGGCAGGGAGCGCGCCCAGGGGGTAGGGCGTGCCCCCCACCCTCGTGGACAGGGTGTGGCCCCCCTCTAGTGCTTTCTTCACCCAACATTTTTAATATATTCCAAAACTGACTTCCGTGGAATTTCAGGACTTTTGGAGTTGTGCAGAATAGGTCTCTAATATTTGCTCCTTTTCCAGCCCAGAATCCCAGCTGCCAGCATTCTCCCTCTTCGTGTAAACCTTGTAAAATAAGAGAGAAAAGGCATAAGTATTGTGACATAATGTGTAATAACAGCCCATAATGCAATAAATATCGATATAAAAGCATGATGCAAAATGGACGTATCAACTCCCCCAAGCTTAGACCTCGCTTGTCCTCAAGCGGAAGCCGATAACGAAAAATATGTCCACATGTTTACAGATAGAGGTGTCGATAAAATAAAATACGGACATGAGGGAATCATGATCATTCTTATAACAACAACATATATATATATATATATATATATATATATATATATATATATATATTGTCATATGATTTCTTGTGCTAAAGTAACAATTTATTCACAATGTCAAGTATGAATCAGAAACTTCATTGAAAACTAACAAACTATGATCTCGGTCATTGAAGCAATTGCAATTTATCATAACATCGGAAAGAGTCAATATAAGAGCTTTTCAGCAAGTCCACATACTCAACTATCATTTAGTCTTTCACAATTGCTAACACTCACGCAATACTTATGGGTATGGAGTTTTAATCGGACACAGAGAAAGATAGGGGCTTATAGTGTTGCCTCCCAACCTTTTACCTCAAGGGTAATGTCAACAATAATAATTTATGATAACTTACATCCAATTGGATATATATATCAGGATCTTTCCAACACAATGTGCCTGTAGAAGGATGAAGTGTAAAATGGAAACGTGAAGATCACCATGACTCTTGTATAAGACATGAGACAAAAATAAAAGACATGCCCTTCGCAGAGGGAAGTAGAGGTTGTCATGTGCTTCTATGGTTGGATGCACAAAATCTTAATGTGAAAGAACGTCACTTTATGTTGCCACTTGTGATAGGGACCTTTATTATGCAGTCCATCGCTTTTATTGCTTCCGTCTCACAAAATCGTATAAAGCATATTTTCTCCACACTAATAGATCATACATATTTAGAGAGAATTTTTTATTGCATGCAACAATGACAACTTACTTGAAGGATCTTACTCAATCCATAGGTAGGTATGGTGGACACTCATGGTAAAACTGGGTTTAAGGATATTCAGAAGCACAAGTAGTATCTCTACTTGGTGCAAGGAATTTGGCTAGCATGAGGAGGAAAGGCAAGCTCAACATGTTGGATGATCCATGACAATATAGTTTATTTCGGATATAAGAAAACATAACCCATTACGTTGTCTTCCTTGTCCAACATCAACTTTTTAGCATGTCATATTTTAATGAGTGCTCACAATCATAAAAGATGTCCAAGATAGTATATTTATATGTGAGAACCGCTCTTTCTTTATTACTTCCTATCAATTGCAACGATGACCAAAACTATGTTTGTCAACTCTCAACAACTTTTATTCATCATACTCTTTATATGTGAAGTCATTACTCTCCACAAGATCAATATGATCTCTTTAATTCTTTTTACTCTTTCTCTTCTCTTTTATTTTTATTCCCTCAAGATCATAGTAAGATAATCAATACCTTGACTCAAAACTAATCTTTATTATATATATAGCTCACGGACTCGATTACATAGAAGAATCATAAAGCAAAACTCAAAACTAAATCATACTAAAACTTTATTCTACTAGATCAAGATATTACCAAAAGGATCGAACTAAGAAAAACGGTAAAGATAGGAGTGTGATGGTGATACGATACCGGGGCACCTCCCCCAAGCTTGGCAGTTACCAAGGGGAGTGCCCATACCCATGTGTTTATGTCTCTTTCTTCGGAGGTGGTGATGTGATATTCTTGGCGATGATGCCCCTCAGGATACGATTCTCTTCCTCGAGCTTATTGACTTGCTGCTTGAGGTTCATTATTTCCTTACAGAGCTTACCCGTGACGGCTCAAGCTCCTTTCACCCATGGATGTTGCATAGCTGTGGGAGAACAAGTAACACTCTTTTTCATATTTTCATAAGAAAGAAATCTAACATTGGAAGGGATGACCGAGTTTGGAATAGCTGAGCTCTGTAGTTCCCCCTGTTGGGGAACGTAGTAATTTTAAAAAAATTCCTATGCACACGCAAGATCATTGTGATGCATAGCAACGAGAGGGGAGAGTGTTGTCCACGTACCCTCGTAGACCGAAAGCGGAAGCGTTAGCACAACGCGGTTGATGTAGTCATACGTCTTCACGATCCGACCGATCAAGTACCGAACGCACGACACCTCCGAGTTCAGCACACGTTTAGCCCGATGACGTCCCTCGAACTCCGATCCAGCCAAGTGTTGAGGGAGAGTTTCGTCAGCACGACGGCGTGGTGACGATGATGATGTTCTACCGACGCAGGGCTTCGCCTAAGCACCGCTACAGTATTATCGAGGTGGACTATGGTGGAGGGGGGCACCGCACACGGCTAAAAGATCAAACGATCAATTGTTGTGTCTCTAGGGTGCCCCCTGCCCCCGTATATAAAGGAGCAAGGGGTGGAGGTGCGGCCAGCCAGGAGGGGCACGCCAGGTGGAGTCCTACTCCCACTGGGAGTAGGACTCCCTCCCTTTTCGTAGTTGGATTAGGAGTGGAGGGGGAAAGAGGAGGGAGAGAGGAAGAAAAGGGGGGCGCCGCCCCCTCTCCTTGTCCTATTAGGACTAGGGGGGAGGGGCGCGCGGCCCTGCCCTGGCCACCTCTCCTCTTCTCCACAAAGGCCCACTATGGCCCATTAAGCCCCCGGGGGGTTCCGGTAACCCCTCGGTACTCCGGTAAAATCCCGATTTCACCCGGAACACTTCCGATATCCAAATATAGGCTTCCAATATATCAATCTTCATGTCTCGACCATTTAGAGACTCCTCGTCATGTCCGTGATCACATCCGGGACTCCGAACAACCTTCGGTACATCAAAACATATAAACTCATAATATAACTTTCATCGAAACATTAAGCGTGCGGACCCTACGGGTTCGAGAACTATGTAGACATGACCGAGACACGTCTCTGGTCAATAACCAATAGCGGAACCTGGATGCTCATATTGGCTCCCACATATTCTACGAAGATCTTTATCGGTCAGACCGCATAACAACATACGTTGTTCCCTTTGTCATCGGTATGTTACTTGCCCGAGATTCGATCGTCGGTATCTCAATACCTAGTTCAATCTCGTTACCGGCAAGTCTCTTTACTCGTTCCATAATACATCATCCCGCAACTAACTCATTAGTTGCAATGCTTGCAAGGCTTAAGTGATGTGCATTACTGAGTGGGCCCAGAGATACCTCTCCGACAATCGGAGTGACAAATCCTAATCTCGAAATACGCCAACCCAACAAGTACCTTCGGAGACACCTGTAGAGCACCTTTATAATCACCCAGTTACGTTGTGACGTTTGGTAGCACACAAAGTGTTCCTCCGGTAAACGGGAGTTGCATAATCTCATAGTCATAGGAACATATGTAAGTCATGAAGAAAGCAATAGCAACATACTAAACGATCGAGTGCTAAGCTAACGGAATGGGTCAAGTCAATCACATCATTCTCCTAATGATGTGACCCCGTTAATCAAATGACAACCCATGTCAATGGCTAGGAAACATAACCATCTTTGATTAACGAGCTAGTCAAGTAGAGGCATACTAGTGACACTCGGTTTGTCTATGTATTCACACAAGTATTACATTTCCGCTTAATACAATTCTAGCATGAATAATAAACATTTATCATGATATATGGAAATAAATAATAACTTTATTATTGCCTCTAGAGCATATTTCCTTCAGTCTCCCACTTGCACTAGAGTCAATAATCTAGATTACACAGTAATGATTCTAACACCCATGGAGCCTTGGTGCTGACCATGTTTTGCTCGTGGAAGAGGCTTAGTCAACGGGTCTGCAACATTCAGATCCGTATGTATCTTACAAATTTCTATGTCTCTCACCTGGAATAAATCCCGGATGGAATTGAAGCATCTCTTGATGTGCTTGGTTCTCTTGTGAAATCTGGATTCCTTTGCCAAGGCAATTGCACCAGTATTGTCACAAAAGATTTTCATTGGACCCGATGCACTAGGAATGACACCTAGGTCGGATATGAACTCCTTCATCCAGACTCCTTCATTTGCTGCTTCCGAAGCAGCTATGTATTCTGCTTCACACGTAGATCCCGCCACGACGCTTTGTTTAGAACTGCACCAACTGACAGCTCCACCATTCAATGTAAACACGTATCCGGTTTGCGATTTAGAATCGTCCGGATCAGTGTCAAAGCTTGCATCAACGTAACCATTTACGATGAGCTCTTTGTCACCTCCATAAACGAGAAACATATCCTTAGTCCTTTTCAGGTATTTCAGGATGTTCTTGACCGTTGTCCAGTGATCCACTCCTGGATTACTTTGGTACCTCCCTGCTAGAATTATAGTAAGGCACACATCAGGTCTCGTACACAGCATTGCATACATGATAGAGCCTATGGCTGAAGCATAGGGAACATCTTTCATTTTCTCTCTATCTTCTGCAGTGGTCGGGCATTGAGTCTTACTCAACTTCACACCTTGTAACACAGGCAAGAACCCTTTCTTTGCTTGATCCATTTTGAACTTCTTCAAGACTTTGTCAAGGTATGTGCTTTGTGAAAGTCCAATTAAGCGTCTTGATCTATCTCTATAGATCTTGATGCCCAATATATACGCAGCTTCACCGAGGTCTTTCATTGAAAAACTCTTATTCAAGTATCCCTTTATGCTATTCAGAAATTCTATATCATTTCCAATCAGCAATATGTCATCAACATATAATATTAGAAATGCTACAGAGCTCCCACTCACTTTCTTGTAAATACAGGCTTCTCCAAAAGTCTGTACAAAACCAAATGCTTTGATCACACTATCAAAGCGTTTATTCCAACTCCGAGAGGCTTGCACCAGTCCATAAATAGATTGCTGGAGCTTGCACACTTTGTTAGCTCCCTTTGGATCGACAAAACCTTCCAGTTGCATCATATACAACTCTTCTTCCAGAAATCCATTCAGGAATGCAGTTTTGATCCATTTGCCAAATTTCATAAACATAAAATGCGGCAATTGCTAACATGATTCGGACAGACTTAAGCATCGCTACGGGTGAGAAGGTCTCATCGTAGTCAATCCCTTGAACTTGTCGAAAACCTTTTGCAACAAGTCGAGCTTTACAGACAGTAACATTACCGTCAGCGTCAGTCTTCTTCTTGAAGATCCATTTATTCTCAATTGCTTGCCGATCATCGGGCAAGTCAACCAAAGTCCACACTTTGTTCTCATACATGGATCCCATCTCAGATTTCATGGCCTCAAGCCATTTCGCGGAATCTGGGCTCACCATTGCTTCTTCATAGTTCGTAGGTTCGTCATGGTCTAGTAACGTAACTTCCAGAACAGGATTACCGTACCACTCTGGTGCGGATCTTACTCTAGTTGACCTATGAGGTTCAGTAATAACTTGATCTGAAGTTTCATGATCATCATTATTAACTTCCTCACTAATTGGTGTAGGTGTCGCAGAAACAACTACTTTCCAATAAGGGAGCAGGTACAGTTACCTCATCAAGTTCTACTTTCCTCCCACTCACTTCTTTCGAGAGAAACTCCTTCTCCAGAAAGATTCCGAATTTAGCAACAAAAGTCTTGCCTTCGGATCTGTGATAGAAGGTGTACCCAACAGTCTCCTTTGGGTATCCTATGAAGACACATTTCTCCAATTTGGGTTCGAGCTTATCAAGTTGAAGCTTTTTCACATAAGCATCGCATCCCCAAACTTTAAGAAACGACAACTTTGGTTTCTTGCCAAACCACAGTTCATAAGGCGTCGTCTCAACGGATTTTGATGGTGCCCTATTTAACGTGAATGCGACCGTCTCTAAAGCATAACCCCAAAATGATAGAGGTAAATCAGTAAGAGACATCATAGATCGCACCATATCTAGTAGAGTACGATTACGACGTTCGGACACACCATTACGCTGTGGTGTTCCGGGTGGCGTGAGTTGCGAAACTATTCCACATTGTTTCAAATGAATAACTCAAATATTCTCCTCCACGATCAGATCGTAGAAACTTTATTTTCTGGTTACGATGATTTTCAACTTCACTCTGAAATTCTTTGAACTTTTCAAATGTTTCAGACTTATGTTTCATTAAGTAGATATACCTGCTCAAATCATCTGTGAAGGTGAGAAAATAACGGTATCCGCCACGAGCCTCAATATTCATCGGACCACATACATCTGTATGTATGATTTCCAACAAATCTGTTGCTTGCTCCATTGTTCCGGAGAACGGAGTTTTAGTCATCTTGCCCATGAGGCATGGTTCGCAAGTACCAAGTGATTCATAATCAAGTGATTCTAAAAGTCCATCAGAATGGAGTTTGTTCATGCGCTTTACACCAATATGACCCAAACGGGTGCCACAAATAAGTTGCACTATCATTATCAACTCTGCATCTTTTGGCTTCAATATTATGAATATGTGTATCACTACTATCGAGATTCAACAAAAATAGACCACTCTTCAAGGGTGCATGACCATAAAAGATATTACTCATATAAATAGAACAGCCATTATTCTCTGATTTAAATGAATAACCGTCTCGCATCAAACAAGATCCAGATATAATGTTCATGCTTAACGCTGGCACCCAATAACAATTAGTTAGGTCTAAAACTAATCCCGAAGGTAGATGTAGAGGTAGTGTGCCGACCGCGATCACATCGACTTTGGAACCATTTCCCACGCGCATCGTCACCTCGTCCTTAGCCAATCTTCGCTTAATCCGTAGCCCCTGTTTCGAGTTGCAAATATTAGCAACAGAACCAGTATCAAATACCCAGGTGCTACTGCGAGCATTAGTAAGGTACACATCAATAACATGTATATCACATATACCTTTGTTCACCTTGCCATCCTTCTTATCCGCCAAATACTTGGAGCAGTTCCGCTTCCAGTGACCAGTCTGCTTGCAGTAGAAGCACTCAGTCTCAGGCTTAGGTCCAGACTTGGGTTTCTTCTCCTGAACAGCAACTTGCTTGCTGTTCTTCTTGAAGTTCCCCTTCTTCTTCACTTTGCCCTTTTTCTTGAAACTGGTGGTCTTATTGACCATCAACACTTGATGCTCCTTTTTGATTTCTACCTCCGCAGCCTTTAGCATTGCGAAGAGCTCGGGAATCGTCTTATCCATCCCTTGCATGTTATAGTTCATCACGAAGCTCTTGTAGCTTGGTGGCAGTGATTGGAGAATTCTGTCAATGACGCTATCATCGGAAGATTAACTCCCAGTTCAATCAAGTGATTGTTATACCCAGACATTCTGAGTATATGCTCACTGACAGAACTATTCTCCTCCATCTTGCAGTTGTAGAACTTATTGGAGACTTCATATCTCTCAATCCGGGCATTTGCTTGAAATATTAACTTCAACTCCTGGAACATCTCATATGCTCCATGACGTTCAAAACGTCGTTGAAGTCCCGGTTCTAAGCCGTAAAGCATGGCACACTGAATTATCGAGTAGTCATCAGCTTTGCTTTGCCAGACGTTACTTAATGTCATCAGTTGCATCTGTAGCAGGCCTGGCACCCAGCGGTGCTTCCAGGACGTAATTCTTCTGTGCAGCAATGAGGATAATCCTCAAGTTACGAACCCAGTCCGTGTAATTGCTACCATCATCTTTCAACTTTGCTTTCTCAAGGGACACATTAAAATTCAACGGAACAACAGAACGGGCCATCTATCTACAATCAACATAGACAAGCAAGATACTATCAGGTACTAAGTTCATGGTAATTTTAGTTCAATTAATCATATTACTTAAGAACTCCCACTTAGATAGACATCCCTCTAATCCTCTAAGTGATCACGTGATCCATATCAACTAAACCATGTCCGATCATCACGTGAGATGGAGTAGTTTCAACGGTGAACATCACTATGTTGATCATATCTACTATATGGTTCACGCTCGACCTTTCGGTCTCCGTGTTCCGAGGCCATATCTGTTATATGCTAGGCTCGTCAAGCTTAACCTGAGTATTCCGCATGTGCAACTGTTTTGCACCCGTTGTATTTGAACGTAGAGCCTATCACACCCGATCATCACGTGGTGTCTCAGCACGAAGAACTTTCGCAACGGTGCATACTCAGGGAGAACACTTATACTTTGATAATTTAGTGAGGGATCATCTTATAATGCTACCGTCAATCAAAGCAAGATAAGATGCATAAAAGATAAACATCACATGCAATCAATATAAGTGATATGATATGGCCATCATCATCTTGTGCTTGTGATCTCCATCTCCAAAGCACCGTCATGATCACCATCATCACCGGCGCGACACCTTGATCTTCATCGTAGCATCATTGTCGTCTTGCCAATCTTATGCTTCTACGACTATCGCTACCGCTTAGTGATAAAGTAAAGCATTACAGGGCGATTGCATTGCATACAATAAAGCAACAACCATATGGCTCCTGCCAGTTGCCGATAACTCGGTTACAAAACATGATCATCTCATACAATAAAATTTAGCATCATGTCTTGACCATATCACATCACAACATGCCCTGCAAAAACAAGTTAGACGTCCTCTACTTTGTTGTTGCAAATTTTACGTGGCTGCTACGGGCTTAGCAAGAACCGTTCTTACCTACGCATCAAAACCACAATGATAGTTTGTCAAGTTGGTGCTGTTTTAACCTTCGCAAGGACCGGGCGTAGCCACACTCGGTTCAACTAAAGTTGGAGAAACTGACACCCGCCAGCCACCTGTGTGCAAAGCACGTCGGTAGAACCAGTCTCGCGTAAGCGTACGCGTAATGTCGGTCCGGGCCGCTTCATCCAACAATACCGCCGAACCAAAGTATGACATGCTGGTAAGCAGTATGACTTATACCGCCCACAACTCACTTGTGTTCTACTCGTGCATATAACAACGCATAAAACCAGGCTCGGATGCCACTGTTGGGGAACGTAGTAATTTCAAAAAAATTCCTACACACACGCAAGATCATGGTGATGCATAGCAACGAGAGGGGAGAGTGTTGTCCACGTACCCTCGTAGACTGAAAGCGGAAGCGTTAGCACAACGCGGTTGATGTAGTCGTACGTCTTCACGATCCAACCGATCAAGTACCGAACGCACGGCACCTCCGAGTTCAGCACACGTTCAGCCCGATGACGTCCCTCGAACTCCGATCCAGCCGAGTGTTGAGGGAGAGTTTCGTCAGCACGACGGCGTGGTGACGATGATAATGTTCTACCGACGCAGGGCTTCGCCTAAGCACCGCTACAGTATTATCGAGGTGGACGATGGTGGAGGGGGGCACCGCACACGGCTAAAAGATCAAACGATCAATTGTTGTGTCTCTAGGGTGCCCCCTGCCCCCGTATATAAAGGAGAAAGGGGGAGGTGCGGCCGGCCAGGAGGGGCGCGCCAGGTGGAGTCCTACTCCCACCGGGAGTAGGACTCCCTCCCTTTTCCTAGTTGAATTAGGAGTGGAGGGGGAAAGAGGAGGGAGAGAGGAAGGAAAGGGGGGCGCCGCCGCCCTCTCCTTGTCCTATTCGGACTAGGGGGGAGGGGCGCGCGGCCCTGCCCTGGCCGCCTCTCCTCTTCTCCACAAAGGCCCACTATGGCCCATTAAGCCCCCGGGGGGTTCCGGTAACCCCTCGGTACTCCGGTAAAATCCCGATTTCACCCGGAACACTTCCGATATCCAAATATAGGCTTCCAATATATCAATCTTCATGTCTCGACCATTTCGAGACTCCTCGTCATGTCCGTGATCACATCCGGGACTCCGAACAACCTTCGGTACATCAAAACATATAAACTCATAATATAACTTTCATCGAAACGTTAAGCGTGCGGACCCTACGGGTTCAAGAACTATGTAGACATGACCGAGACACGTCTCCGGTCAATAACCAATAGCGGAACCTGGATGCTCATATTTGCTCCCACATATTCTACGAAGATCTTTATCGGTCAGACCGCATAACAACATACGTTGTTCCCTTTGTCATCGGTATGTTACTTGCCCGAGATTCGATCGTCGGTATCTCAATACCTAGTTCAATCTCGTTACCGGCAAGTCTCTTTACTCGTTCCGTAATACGTCATCCCGCAACTAACTCATTAGTTGCAATGCTTGCAAGGCTTAAGTGATGTGCATTACCGAGTGGGCCCAAAGATACCTCTCCGACAATCGGAGTGACAAATCCTAATCTCGAAATACGCCAACCCAACAAGTACCTTCGGAGACACCTGTAGAGCACCTTTATAATCACCCAGTTACGTTGTGACATTTGGTAGCACACAAAATGTTCCTCCGGTAAACGGGAGTTGCATAATCTCATAGTCATAGGAACATGTATAAGTCATGAAGAAAGCAATAGCAACATACTAAACGATCGAGTGCTAAGCTAACGGAATGGGTCAAGTCAATCACATCATTCTCCTAATGATGTGACCCCGTTAATCAAATGACAACCCATGTCAATGGCTAGGAAACATAATCATCTTTGATTAACGAGCTAGTCAAGTAGAGGCATACTAGTGACACTCTGTTTGTCTATGTATTGACACAAGTATTACGTTTCTAGTTAATACAATTCAAGCATGAATAATAAACATTTATCATGATATAAGGAAATAAATAATAACTTTATTATTGCCTCTAGGGCATATTTCCTTCACCCCCATCATGAATCCGGCTCGGAAACGAGAAGTAACTTCTTGATCCTCCTCCATGGCATCTATCCTTTTCAAGTGGGCCTCCATCTCTTCCTCTGTTGATGGCCCAAAGTGGTCAGCATCACTGTTTGCTCCTGGTTCCGGTGTCGGATGAGACACCCAACTCTCCCCGACTGACGCTTGAGAAGACATCTTGCTCTAATCTATGGTAGAAACAACTCAAAACAAAAACAGAGGATACTTGCGTGGTACGGTGGTCAAAACCTTCGGGAGATTATATAATGATTTTTTACCGACCAAAAGAAGTATCGTGCAAGAAAACAGAGTCCGGAGAGCCACGAGGTGCCCACGAGGCAGGGGGCGCGCCCTCCACCCTCGTGGATGCCTCGTGTCCTTCCCGGACTACTTCTTATTTTCCTATTTTCTTACATATTCCAAAACGGAGAAAAATTGCTATTAGAACTGTTTTGGAGTCGGCTTACTTACCGTACCACATACCTATTCCTTTTCGGAGTCTGAAACATTCTGGAAAGTGTCCCTTATGTACTCCTCCGGGGTTTCGGTATCAATAACATTAGTTTCAACATTTATGGGATTACCTGAGATATAATTTTTGATTCTTTGACCGTTCACCACCTTTGGATTTGTGCCTTCGAAGTTGTTGATTTTTATGGCACCGAAACGATAGACCTCCTCGATAACGTAAGGACCTTCCCATTTAGAGAGGAGTTTTCCTGCAAAAAATCTTAAACGAGAGTTGTATAGCAAAACATAGTCACCTACATTAAACTCACGCTTTTGTATCCTTTTGTCATGCCATCTTTTAACTTTTTATTTAAACAGTTTGGCATTCTCATAGGCCTGGTTTCTCCATTCATCAAGTGAGCTAATGTCAAATAGTCTCTTCTCACCGGCAAGTTTGAAATCATAATTGGGCTCTTTAATGGCCCAATATGCCTTATGTTCTAGTTCGAGAGGTAAATGACATGCTTTTCCATAAACCATTTTATACGGAGTCATTCCCATAGGATTTTTATATGCAGTTCTATAGGCCCATAATGCATCATCGAGTTTCTTGGAACAATTCTTTCTAGATCTATTAACAGTCTTTTGCAAAATTAATTTAATCTCTCTATTACTCAATTCTACTTGACCACTAGACTATGGGTGGTATGGAGATGCAATTCTATGATTAACATCATACTTAGCAAGCATTTTATGAAAGGCACCATGAATAAAATGTGAACCACCATCAGACATTAAATATCTAGGACTCCAAACCTTGGAAAAATAACTTCTTTAAGCATCTTAATAGAGGTGTTATGATCAGCACTACTAGTTGGAATAGCTTCTACCAACTTAGTATCGTAATCAATAGCAACCAAATTATGTGTATACCCGTTAGAGGAAGGAAACGGTCCCATATAATCAAAGCCCCAAACATCAAATGGTTCAATAAAAAGTGAATAGTTCATAGGCATTTCTTGACGTCTACTAACATTACCAATTCTTTGGCATTCATCACAAGACAAGACAAACTTACGGGCATCTTTGAAAAGAGTAGGCCAATAAAAACCGGATTGCAATACCTTATGTGCAGTTCTATATCCAGCGTGGTGTCCTCCATAAGCCTCGGAGTGACACTTGCGAAGGATCTGTTCCTGTTCATGCTCAGGTACACAACGTCTAATAACACCATCTACTCCTTCTTTATAAAGGTGTGTGTCATCCCAGAAGTAATGTCTTAAATCATAGAAAAACTTTTTATTTTGCTGGTATTTGAAACTAGGTGGTATAAATTTAGCAAAAATGTAATTAGCATAATCAGCATACCATGGAGCAGTACGAGAAGCATTTATGACTGCTAATTGTTCATCGGGAAAGCTATCATCAATAGGTAGTGGGTCATCAAGAACATTCTCTAACCTAGATAAGTTGTCTGCAACGGGGTTCTC
Source organism: Triticum aestivum (assembly GCF_018294505.1). Taxonomy (NCBI): domain Eukaryota; kingdom Viridiplantae; phylum Streptophyta; class Magnoliopsida; order Poales; family Poaceae; genus Triticum; species Triticum aestivum. Next base: position 270,687,286 of record NC_057808.1, on the reverse strand, counting down.
AACTCCCTTTCTATCTATAATATGCAAATCAAATTCTTGTAGTAGGAGAACCCATCTAATAAGTCTAGGTTTAACATCTTTCTTTTCCATAAGATATTTAATAGCAGCATGATCAGTGTGAAAGTTACTTTAGAATCAACAATATAAGGTCTGAACTTATCACAAGCAAATACAACTGCTAAAAATTCTTTTTCAGTAGTAGCATAATTTCTCTGGGCACCGTCTAGAGTTTTACTAGCATATTGAATAACATTTAATTTCTTATCAACTCTTTGTCCTAGAACAACACCTACAGCATAATCACTAGCATCACACATAATTTCAAAGGGTAAATTCCAATCAGGTGGCTGAACAATAGGTGCAGAAATCAAGGATTTCTTAAGTATTTCAAATGCTTCTACACAATCATCATCAAAGACAAAGGGAACATATTTTTGTAAGAGATTAGTCAGAGGCCTAGAAATTTTTGAGAAGTCTTTAATGAACCTCCTATAAAAACTGGCATGACCAAGGAAACTTCTTATACCTTTAATGTGCTTAGGACACGGCATCTTTTCAATAGCATCAACTTTAGCTTTATCAACTTCAATAACTCTTTCAGAAATCTTATGCCCCAAGACAATACCTTCATTAACCATAAAGTGGCACTTCTCCCAATTCAAGACAAGATTAGTTTCTTCACATCTCTGCAAAACTCGATCAAGGTTGCTTAAGCAATCATCAAAAGAAGTTCCATATACGTTGAAATCATCCATGAAAACCTCAACAATCTTTTCACAAAAGTCAGAGAATATAGCAGTCATACATCTTTGAAAGGTAGCAGGTGCATTGCATAAACCAAAAGGCATACGTCTATAAGAAAAGGTACCGAAAGGGCAAGTAAAAGTGATCTTTTCTTGATCCTCTCTTGACACAGGTATTTGAGAGAAACCAGAATAACCATCTAGAAAGAAAAAATGTGTATGTTTGGATAATCATTCTAGCATTTGATCAATAAAAGGTAAGGGGTAATGATCCTTTTTAGTAGCTTTATTTAGTTTGCAGAAATCGATTACCATTCTATAACCTGTAACAATTCTTTGTGGGATCAATTCATCTTTATCATTAGGAACAACAGTAATACCTCCCTTCTTAGGGACACAATGGATAGGACTTACCCACTGACTATCAGCAACAGGATAAATTATACCTGCCTCTAGAAGCTTTAGTATTTCATTTCTTACCACTTCTTTCATCTTAGGATTTAACCATTGTTGGTGATCAGCAACTGGTTTAGCGTCTTTCTCCAATTTTATTTTGTGCTGGCATAGAGTGGGACTAATGCCCTTAAGATCATCAAGAGTATATCCAATAGCAGCACAGTGCTTCTTCAGAGTTTTCAATAATTTCTCTTCTTCCTTCTCTAAAAGGTTAGCACTAATAATAACAGGATATCTCCTTTTCATCAAGATAAGCATATTTAAGAGTATCAGGTAATGGTTTAAGCTCAGACACGGGATCACCCTTGGGTGGAGGAGGACCCCCTAAGATTTCAACAGGCAAGTTGTGTTTCAAAATAGGTCCCTGTTTAAAGAATACTTCATCTATTTCCCTTCTTTCATTCCTAAACATATCATTTTCATGGTCTAACAAATATTGTTCTAAAGGATCATTAGGAGGCACGGCAATAGAAGCAAGACCAATAATTTCATCTTTACTAGGCAATTCTTTATCATGGGGTTGTCCACGAAATTTAGCAAAATTAAAATCATGAGACATATCCCCTAAACCAACAGAAACAATATCCTTTTTGCAGTCTATCTTAGCATTAACAGTATTCAAGAAGGGTCTACCAAATATAATGGGACAAAAGTTATCTTGTGGGGAAGCAAGAACAAGAAAATAAGTAGGATATTTAATTTTCCCACACAAGACTTCAACATCTCTAACAATCCCAACCGGTGAGATAGTATCTCTATTGGCAAGCTTAATAATAACATCAATATCTTCTATCTCAGCAGGTGTAATATCATGCATAATTTCTTTATATAAGGTATAAGGTATTGCACTGACACTAGCACCCATATCACATAGGCCATGACAACAGTGATCTCCTATTATAACCGAAACAACAGGCATGCCAACAAAAGGTCTATGTTTATCTTTAGTATCAGGTTTAGCAATTCTAGCAGCTTCATCACAGAAGTAAATAACATGCCCATCAATATTATCAACCAAGAGATCTTTAACCATAGCAATACTAGGTTCAACTTTAATTTGCTCAGAGAGTTTGGGTGTTCTAATATTACTTTTGTTGACCACAGTAGAAGCTTTAGCAGGATCCTTTATTCTAGCAGGGAAAGGTGGTTTCTCAATATAAGTGGTAGGAACAATAGGATCATCATTATAAGTGATAGTCTTTTCCTCAACTTTAATAGGTTCAACTACTTTTACTTCAATGGGAGGATGATATTTAAACCACTTCTCCTTAGGAAGATCAACATGAGTAGCAAAGGATTCACAGAAAGAAGCTACTATCTCAGAGTCAAGTCCATATTTAGTGCTAAATTCACGAAAAGCATCGGTATCCATAAAAGATTTAACACAATCAAACTTAGGTCTTATACCTGACTCCTTACCTTCATCGAGTTCCCAATCTTCAGAGTTGCGTTTAATTCTTTCCAATAAATCCCATCTGAATTCAATAGTCTTCATCATAAAAGAACCAGTACAAGAAGTATCGAGCATGGAGCGATTATTGAGATAAAGCCGGGCATAAATTTTTTGGATAATAATTTCTCTTGAGAGCTCATGATTGGGGCATTAATATAACATTGACTTAAGCCTCCCCCAAGCTTGAGCTATGCTTTCTCCTTCGCGAGGCCAAAAATTATATATATAATTACGATCACGATGAACCAGATGCATAGGATAAAACTTCTGATGAAATTCCAATTTCAATCGGTTGTAGTTCCATGATCCAATATCATCGCATAGCCTAAACCATGTCAATGACTTTCCCTTCAAAGATAAAGGGAAGACCTTCTTCTTGATAACATCCTCGGGCATACCTGCAAGCTTAAATAATCCACAAAATTCATCCACATAGATTAGGTGCAAATCGGGATGTAAAGTTCCATCTCATGTAAAAGGATTAGCTAGCAGTTTCTCTATCATACCCGAAGGAATTTCAAAGTAAACATTTTCAGTAGGTTCAGCAGGTTGAGGAGCAACTCTTTGCTCTACTGGTCGGGGTGAAGATACCCCGAACAAGCTACTCAAAGGATTACTTTCCATAGTAACAAGTGACAGTAAATTTCAGCACACTATAAATTTTTCTTACCAAATTCCACTTAACAAAGGCGCTTCACTCCCCGGCAACGGTGCCAGAAAAGAGTCTTGATGACCCACAAGTATAGGGGATCTATCGTAGTCCTTTTGATAAGTAAGAGTGTCGAACCCAACAAGGAGCAGAAGGAAATGACAAGCGGTTCTCAGTAAGGTATTCTCTGCAAGTACTGGAATTATCGGTAACAGATAGTTTTGTGATAAGGTAATTTGTAACGGGTAACAAGTAACAAAATTAAACAAGGTGCAGCAAGGTGACCCAATCCTTTTTGTAGCAAAGGACAAGCCTGGATGAACTCTTACATAAAGGAAAACGCTCCCGAGGACACATGGGAATTATCGTCAAGCTAGTTTTCATCACGCTCATATGATTCGTGTTCTTTACTTTGATAATTTGATATGTGGGTGGACCGGTGCTTGGGTACTGCCCTTCCTTGGACAAGCATCCCACTTATGATTAACCTCTCTTGCAAGCATCCGCAACTACAAAATAAGTATTAAGGTAAACCTAACCATAGCATGAAACATATGGATCCAAATCAGCCCCTTACGAAGCAACGCATAAACTAGGGTTTAAGCTTCTGTCACTCTAGCAACCCATCATCTACTTATTACTTCACAATGCCTTACCCTAGGCCCAAACAATGGTGAAGTGTCATGTAGTCGACGTTCACATAACACCACTAGAGGAAAGACAACATACATCTCATCAAAATATCGAACGAATACCAAATTCACATGACTACTTATAGCAAGACTTCTCCCATGTCCTCAGGAACAAACGTAACTACTCACAAATCATATTCATGTTCATAATCAGAGGGGGTATTAATATGCATAAAGGATCTGAACATATGATCTTCCACCAAATAAACCAACTAGCATCAACTACAAGGAGTAATCAACACTACTAGCAACCCACAGGTACCAATCTGAGGTTTTGAGACAAAGATTGGATACAAGAGATGAACTAGGGTTTGAGATGAGATGGTGCTGGTGAAGATGTTGATGGAGATTGACCCCCTCCCGATGAGAGGATCGATGGTGATGATTTCCCCCTCCCGGAGGGATGTTTCCCCGGTAGAACAACTCCGTCGGAGCCCTAGATTGGTTTCGCCAGGTTCCGCCCCGAGACGGCGGCGCTTCATCCCGAAAGCTTCCTTCTGATTTTTTTCCAGGGTGAAAGACTTCATATAGCAAAAGATGGGCACCGGAGGCCTGCCAGGAGGCCCACGAGGCAGGGGGGCGCCCCCCACCCTCGTGGAAAGGGTGTGGGCCCCTCTGGTGCTTTCTTCTCCCAATATTTTTAATATTCCAAAACTGACTTCCGTGGAATTTCAGGACTATTCGAGTTGTGCAGAATAGGTCTCTAATATTTGCTCCTTTTCCAGCCCAGAATCCCAGCTGCCGGCATTCTCCCTCTTCATGTAAACCTTGTAAAATAAGAAAGAAAAGGCATAAGTATTGTGACATAATGTGTAATAACAGCCCATAATGCAATAAATATTGATATAAAAGCATGATGCAAAATGGACGTATCAGTGCTCCGAGGGGAGCACAACCCACCAGGGCGCGCCAGGAGGCCCAGGCGCGCCCTGGTGGGTTGTGCCCACCTCGGTGCCCCCTGAACAGCCTCTTTGCTCAATAAATACCCCAATATTCCAGAAACCCTAGGGGAGTCGACGAAAATCAATTCCGGCCGCCGCAGAGTCCAGAACCACCAGATCCAATCTATACACCGTCACGGAGGGGTTCACCACTTCCATTGGTGCCTCTTTGATGATGCGTGAGTAGTTCTTTGTAGACCTTCGGGTCCTTAGTTAGTAGCTAGATGGCTTCCTTTCTCTCTTTTGATTATCAATACAATGGTCTCCTGGAGATCCATATGATGTAACTCTTTTGCGGTGTGTTTGTTGGGATCGGATGAACTTTGAGTTTATGATCATATCTATCTTTTTATATCCATGAAATTTATTTGAGTTTCTTTGATCTCTTTTATGCATGATTGCTTATAGCCTCATATTTATTCTCCGGTATTTGGGTTTTGTTTGGCCAACTTGATCTATTTATCTTGCAATGGGAAGAGGTGCTTTGTAGTGGGTTCGATCTTATGGTGCTTGATCCCAGTGACAAAAGGGGAACCGACACGTATGTATTGTTGCTACTAAGGATAAAACAATGGGGTCTATTTCTACATAAATAGATCTTGTCTACATCATGTCATCAGTCTTATTTCATTACTCTGTTTCTCCATGAACTTAATATACTAGATGCATTCTGGATAGCGGTCGATGTGTGGAGTAATAGTAGTAGATGCAGGCAGGAGTTGGTCTACTAATCTTGGACGTGATGCCTATATAATGATCATTGCCTGGATATCGTCATGATTATTTGAAGTTCTTTAAATTGCCCAACAGTAATTTGTTTACCCGCAATTTGTTATTTTTGTCGAGAGAAGCCACTAGTGAAACCTATGGCCCCCGGGTCTCTTTCTCATATATTTGCCTTTGCGATCTACTTTTCCTTTGCTTTTATTTTTCAGATCTATTAAACCAAAAATACAAAAATACCTTGCTGCATTTTATTCTTATTTATTTTATTATGCGTTCGATCTATCAATCTACTACAATTTGCTCGCGTCCATTTGCCTATCTTGAGGCGCCGCTACCCGAAAGGGATTGACAACCCCTTTTACACGCCGGGTTGCGAGTATTTGTTATTTGTGTGTAGGGGTTGTTTACGTTGTGTTGCTTGGTTCTCCTACTGGTTCGATAACCTTGGTTTCATCACTGAGGGAAATACCTACCGCTATTGTGCTACATCGTCCCTTCCTCTTTGGGGGAATATCGACATAGCTTCAAGCCGCATCAAAAGGAATTTCTGGCGCTGTTGCTGGGGAGGATCTTCAACATATACCAGGTTCCTAATCACAAATCTCATGTCCTCGCAATTTACATTATTTTCCATTTGCCTCTCGTTTTCCTCTCCCCCACTTCACAAAATTTTCCATTTTATTCGCCCTCTTTTTCGTTCGTCGTTTTCTCGTCAGATCTATCCTTTGCTTGCAATCATGAGTGATTTCGGTATGGCACCAACAGATGATGGCCTAACTCCTAAGATTGGACGTACGGGCAATCTGGATGCTAAAACTTTTATCTTGGGACAAGGGAATGTTATGGGAAAAGAACGTATCCAAGAATTTTTCAATTGTGTTGGAAATCTAAGTCTTGATGATGCTCCTATACTTAAAACTACTAGATCTTATGCGGATGCTATTTCAGCACTAGTTCTGAAACTTGAAAATAAATTTATCCGTACTCATCCTACTTTGCAAAGATTGTTTTTTGAGATTCCCGTTATAAAGAACCCTAAAGAAAAAAAATTGGCCACTCTCGTTCTTGTGAATGAGTTTGACTACATAATACGGGAAGCTAGGGGAATCTTTGATTTTTATGGTATGAATCATGAAAAGCCTGTGATAGATGAAATTCTTACAATGATTATGCGCTAAGGCATTTGCTTGGGGATAATAAAATCTTTGATGAGAATCTTAAAAAAGAAGTCCCCATTTTAGATATAATCCAACAAGTTTTCAATAATGTTAATCAACATCACTCTTGGATTGTTGAGGGAAATCAAAGGGGATATGATGAAAACCAACTTAGAAATGCTAAGGTTTCTATGGATAATATGTTTTATGTTGCCTTTACAAAACCTCATGACAAGAACACCCCTGAGGAAATTAAGAACAAGGATGAAAAAACTTAGATCCTTGCTTTATGCCTAGCTAAGGGCGTAAAACTATAGCGCTTGTTGGGAGGCAACCCAATGAATAAAATTTACTTTTGCTTTTTGCTTTATGTTATTGAGTGTTTGCACAATTATGCTACTATTATGATTGTGTTTTAATTAGTGTTTGTGCCAAGCAAAGCCTTTAGGATCTTCTTGGAGTTGTTTGATCTTGCTGAAAACAAAAACTTTCACGCCCAGAAAAACCATTGTTAAAAATCACAGGAGCGTGATAAAATACCCATTCTTTTTGCAGAAGATTAATATACAAATTTCTCACGTGGTCCTAGTTGTTTCTTAATTTTTGGAGTCAAGAAGTATTCGAAATATCCAGATTGCTACAGACTTTCTGTTTTTGACAGATTCTGTTTTCTTTGTGTTGTATGCTTGTTTTGATGATTCTATGGTTTTCTTTGATGAGTTTTTGCCATAGAAAAGTTGAATACAGTAGATATAATGCAAGAATAAAATATGAATTGGTTTGATACAGTACTTATAGTAGTGATTTGCTTTCTTATACTAACGGATCTCACGAAGGTTTTGTTGAAGTTTTGTGTGATTGAAGTTTTCAATTTTTGGGTTATCTTACAATGGATGAAGGAATAAGGAGTAAGAAGAGCCTAAGCTTGGGGATGCCCATGGAATCCCAAGCTATTATCCAAAGAGAAGCAAATAACTAAGCTTGGGGATGCCCCGAGTGGCATCCCCTCTTTCTTCTAACGACCATCGGTATTTTACTCGGAACTATATTTTATTCGTCACATACTATGAGTTTTGCTTGGAGCGTCTTGTATGATATGAGTCATTGCTTGTTTTCTTTTGATTTTTAAGTCATGAATCCTTGCTGGACACACCTATTTGATAGAGCAAAATTATGTCATGACTTGTTAAAATTGCTCTCTATGCTTCACTTAAATCTTTTATGAGCTATGGATTTGCTCTAGTGCTTCACTTATATCTTTTTGAGCACGGTGTGCTTTAGTACTTTTGAATAAATGCTCTCTTGCTTCACTTAGATTTATTTGGTAGTTAGTAATTTTCAAGAAATTCTCGCTTGCTTCACTTAAATTAATTTGAGAGAAAGAAGTATTATGCTCATGATCTTCACTTATATTTGTTTGAGCTTATTAAAAGCAACACATGAAAATTAGTTCCAAAGTGATAGATATCCAAGAAGGATATAATAAAAACTTTCATGAAGATCATTGGACAAAATAAACTTGATTCTTAGTAATAATTTTGAGATATGATGATGTGATATGTGAGTCATGTTGATGAGTAATTATGCTTTAGTAAGAATATTGGTGTTAAGGTTTGTGATTCCCTATGCAAGCACGAAAGTCAATAGTCATGCAATGAAATTACATCCTACTTGTGGTGCATTATTTGGTGTTAATTATGCTTAATGTTCGCTTATGAGATTATTCGTTTCTTGGTTGGTCGCTTCTCAATCTTTTGCTAGCTTTCATTTTGCACTAAGTATGATCTCTACTTGTGCATCCAAAAACCTTTAAACCAGTTTTGCCACATGAGTCCACTATATCTACCTATATGCGGTATTCTTTTGCCGTTCTAAGCAAATTTTTATGTGCCATCTCTAATTTTCAAAATAAATTTCTCTTTTGTGTGTTCATACCACTCGCGGAGCGGTGAGGGGTGGCTAATATTTTCCATGCTAGATGTGTTATTCTCACGATATGTGTTTATTCACTTGTCATTGCATGCGAGTAAGGCAAAGGTACTAGGGATTCCTAGTCCTGAAATGAAAAATGAATTTACTTTATGTTGTAAAATAATAAATTCCTTGTAAAGTGTTGGTATGGAGGGCACCCGTGGATACGGTTAGCCATGAAAAGTGAAAGTATGGTGGAAAAAGGAATAAACTTTATTTTCTGTTTGGGAACCGCCTATGATATATCTAGCATCGAAAGTGCTGGGAACTCTAAGTCTTTTTCATTGGTGGGAAAGGCACACCTCCCAAAAATTTTATCTCTAAGTTTTTCGCTTTGAGCTCTAGCACCTCTACAAATCCCTACTTCCCTCCGCGAAGGGCCTTTCCTTTACTTTGTGCAATTTTAGTTTTTGAATTTGAGTCTCCATCTTCTCTTATAAAAGCACCAACTAGGAGGCACTATGATCGTACTTGAGTATTGGTTGTAGTTAATATGCGAGTGTGTTTCATGAATGGATCAATGATTGAGCATGATGGGCTAGGGATAACTTATTTTAGCGTTGATATTTTGAAAGACATGGTTGCTTGTTGATATGCTTGAGTATTTAAGTTATCATGTCAAAATTAGACTATTGCTTTGAATCACATAAAAGTCCAAATGTCCATGCTATAAAGAAAAGAATATGAGATGACATGTTAGGCAGCATTCCACATCAAAAATGCTGTTTTTATCACTTACCTACTCGAGGACGAGAAGGAGTTAAGCTTGGGGATGCTGATACGTCTCCAACGTATCTATAATTTTTGATTGTTCCATGTTGTTATATTATCAATCTTGGATGTTTTATAATCATTTTATATCATTTTTCGGTACTAACCTATTGACATAGTGCCAAGTGCCACACTACAGGAATCAGGAACTTTGTCGTCAGCCATGGCGAACGGCAAACGCACGCATGGCGGACGGCAAAGACCTTTGCCGTCAGCCGGCTGATGATAACATGTTCGGCTGAACAGGCTACGGCAAAGGCTTCTTTGCCATCAGCTGGCGGACAGCAAAGATACAAATGTCTTTGCCGTCCGCCAGCTGATGGCAAAGAGCCTGGACGGCGCACGTGAAAGCTTAGGTCTGTTAAGGGGTTAACGGCGCGCATTGCCGTCGGCTGGTGGACTGCAAAGACCTTTGCCAATTTGCCGTCGGCCAGCAGACGACAAATAGCATTGAATCTTTGCCATCAGCCAGCGGACGGCATAGCATGCCACGTGGCAGCACCTGGGGGGCTGGCCTATTTGGTAGCTTTGCCATCAGTTGGCTGACAGCAAATAATCAACGTTCTTTGCCGTCCGCTGGCCGGCGGCAAAGGATCCAAATAGCCAACCTACTGCTCTAGGTTGCACAGGTAGCTGACACGTGGCATGTTTGCCGTCTGCTGGCTGATGGCAAAGCTCTTTGCTGTCTGCCAGCAGGCGGCAAAGAGCCTGTATAACCCCTGTTTTTTCTTAAATTCATTCAATTTGACAGAATTTCACACACACACACATATATATATATACACATATGAAAATGCTTTCGACAAGCATACCAACACATATACATACCAAATCATATCCCTGCCATATGGATATGATCATCCAACACATATACATAGCAAATTGTTGCATCCAACACATATACATAACCAACATATCCAACAACAAGCATACAATGGTTTCATCCATACATATATAGGTAGCAAGTTTGACATTGTTCATCCTACAAAATCAAAACAAGAAGGAAGCATAAAGAGAAGAGTAGACTCCATCAATGCAAGCTTCCTCATCTAAAGCAAATCTGCAAATTGGGAAAGAAGCAAGTTAGAAGAAGAAGAAGACTAGCTAGAAAAAGGAGAAGAAGAAGAGGAAGAGGAAGAAAAGGAAGAGAAGGAAGAAAAGGAAGAAGAAGAAGATTTTTTCTTCTCTTTCTTTTTCTCCTCTCCTCTTTTTTATCTTCTTCTTCTTGTAACTAAGGTAGGTAAAATTGCCATTTTATTGCTAAGCTAGGTAAAAATGCTAAGTGTAGGTCATTTTAGAGGTGAGCTAGGTAATAGGTCGTTTTGGAGCTTACTAAGGTTATTATGTCATTTTTTAGGAAAGTAAGGTAGGTCTATATCATTTTGGAGGTAACAAAGATTATTATGACATTTTTTAGGAAAGCAAGCTAAGTACACTAGAGAAAACTTACCCTCATCACAACAAATGCGATGAAGATCGCAACTAAGGTAACAATTGATCCAACGTCATAATGATACCAAGCCTCATTATCAATGGCATATTTTCTAATCTTCTTAATCTTCAAGCGCATTGCATTCATATTCATCTTGTGATCATCGACCACATCGGCAACATACAACTCCAATTTCATCTTCTCTTCTTCAATTCTTTTAATATTTTCTTTCAAACACTCATTTTTTTAACTAAATTTAACTTCTCGACAAGAGGGTCGGTTGCAAATTCCAGTTCACATACCTCCTAGATTAAAATATCTCTATGTCAACTTGATGGGCATAATTGTCATAAATGCGAAATGCAACAAATAGTTATAAAAGAGGATTTACCACATCTGAATCATAAAGCAGGCGAGGACCGACGGGGACGGATATCAAGACCATGGCACTATGTATAACAAACAATCATACAAAGTAAGAAAATTATACAAGTAACTATATAAATCATACAATCATACAAGTAACTATATAAATCAAGTACAACATAAAAAATTTAATACCTAGTCATAATCTGGTTCCATAAATGCTTCGCGATCAATAAATGCATCATCATCATCATCACTATCAGTAATGACGTGGTCATCATCATCATTAATAAATGCATCATCATGTGGAAGGCCACCTCTACGTAATCTGTCAAGCATTGACAGGTCATCCACAGCAGTAACCTCTTCTAGTTTAGGCTCTTCTTGTTCCGGCTGAGGGGTGAAGTCGGGTTCACTGTCGTTGTCTACTTCAATGTTCTGGGGTGAAGTAGAGCGGTTCTTGAAATGTTTTTTGGAAAGATGCGTTTCTTGGAAGAATTCTCCTTCATATGTGTTTGGGTTAATGTGAGGTGCATAATCATCTTCATTGGGGGGAGGTGGTCTAACACGTGGCGGCACTTCATAAACGAAATCCCAATCTTTGAGATTAGGATCACTTTGACAGGCCCACGGTAGATAGAAAACTTGGGTTGCCTGTTGAGCCATAATATAGACATCGGGAACATCCAAATGGGTGCTTTGATTGATTTCCACTAGCTCTATATGTTCATGAGTCCTTCTAGTCTCCTTCGGCTGGAACCAATAACATTTGAAGACTACGACGTTTGGTGGGTTTGCACCATAGAATTGAAGTTCATAAATTGCTTCAACTCTTCCATAATACTCGATATCTCCTTCGCCGATAGCAGAGACACAACAATTTGTAGACTTTCAGTCGGCCATAGATAGCTCTTTGCCATAGGTATGAAAGCGATACCCATTGATGTCGTATTTGTCAAATGAACGGACCTTATAGTCAAAACCATTAGAGACTTGTCTCAATTCGGCGTCCATAAGCTCTGAATTAGCCTACAAGTTTAATACGAAAGGGATTTTTGCATTAGCCACAAATTAGACGAATAAATGAAATTTTCTAATGGAAATTACCATTTGTTTGAACCAAGAGATGAAACCGGGATAGCCGCGTCCATGCTTTGTCAGAAGCTCATAGTCTTCGACGGAATACTTTTGGATCACCGCTCCATACGAGAATATGGCGACGTATCGACTGTATCAAATTTATCCGGGAATAAGAGTAGTTCAAAGGAATTAGAAATTGCGAAACAATGTACCGAGAACTTACTCAATGTACGGCCGCACTTCTGTTAGGTTGGTGAAGATATACAATGAAATGATATGCCATTCTTCAAAATCCAACATTAAGGAATTAGAAGCACCGGCTGGCACGAGATCCCCTTTGAATAGGCTGAGGTTGGATCCACCCTTTTTAGGTTCGTCAGCATTGTACTGAGGCTTCGGATTATGCAAATGACGATTTTTGGCTTCGTAGTGTGCTGTCATGAAGTTTTGCCGCCTCCTCAGTAATGAATGCCTCAGCCATCGATGCTTCAATTCTAAGTTTATTTTTACATTTTGCTCGTAGCGTCTTCTACATCCTCTCAGTGGCGTATCACCAATGATTTTGCACGCCCCCCCCCCCCAATCTTGCCTCGGTTGGGAGATGCAAAATCAAGTGCTGCATTGGATTAAAGAAGCCGGGCGGAAAGATCTTCTCTAATTTGCAGATCAACTCCGGCGCCAAATCTTCCATTTCTTCTAGCAGGCCAGGCGATAGTTCTTTCACACAGAGAACACGAAAGAAATAGCTCAACCCTGCCAGTACTAGCCATTCATCCTCAGGGATGAAGCCACGCAACATCACCGGCATTACCCGCTCAACCCATATGTGCCAATCATGACTCTTGAGACCAAATATCTTCAATTTATCAAGACTCGCTCCCCTCTTTAGATTCGCTGCATACCCATCGGGGAACATCAACTGTTGTTGCACCCACAAGATAATTTCCCTCATAGCTGGCCTTCCAAGATTGAACCATGCCTTTGGCTTCGTCCAGTTCTGCTTTCCTTTCGGTTCTTTCATGTTTTGTAACGGCCTATCACATAGCGCCTCCAGATCGACTCTAGCCTTAGTATTATCCTTTGACTTCCCATCTATGCCGAACAATGTACCAAAAAGTGCCTCGGCGATATTCTTATCAGTGTGCATCGCGTCGATGTTGTGTGGGCAAAGGAGGTCTTTGAAGTAAGGCAGATCCCACAAGCATGTCTTGTGAGTCCAGGCGTGTTTCGAATTATACCCCTTGAAATACCCTGGACGCTCTGGATCTGGCTCGAGAGCGTTTAACTGATCTAGTGTCTCTTGGTCTGTCAACGCAGGTGGTGCAGACTTTTTGACAACTCTAACTCTGATGAAGTTCTTCTTGTCTTTCCTGAACTTATGGCGAGGATCCAGGAACTGTCTATGCATGTCGAAGCAAGAAAACTTGCGACCGGCCTGAAGCCAACGAAACTCAAGAGCTCCCTTGCATGTGGGGCACGGGAACCTTCCGTGCACACACCAGCCAACGAATAGCGCATACGCCGGCAAGTCATGCATCGAGTACATGTACCAGACACGCATTATGAAGTTCCGTTTGCTAAAGGTGTCGTATGTCTTGAACCCATTATCCCGGGCTTCTTGCAATTCGTCCTTCAGCGGCTGCATGTACACATTCATATTCTTCCCCGGATAGTTGGGTGTCGGTGTCAAAACCGGCGGATCTCGGGTAGGGGGTCCCGAACTGCGCGTCTAAGGCGGATGGTAACAGGAGGCGGGGGACACAATGTTTACCCAGGTTCGGGCCCTCTCGATGGAGGTAATACCCTACTTCCTGCTTGATTGATCTTGATGATATGAGTATTACAAGAGTTGATCTACCACGAGATCGTAGAGGCTAAACCCTAGAAGCTAGCCTATGATTATGATTGTTCTTGTCCTACGGACTAAAACCCTCCGGTTTATATAGACACCAGAGGGGGCTAGGGTTACACAGAGTCGGTTACAAGGGAGGAGATCTACATATCCGTATTGCCAAGCTTGCCTTCCACGCCAAGGAGAGTCCCACCCGGACATGAGACGAAGTCTTCAATCTTGTATCTTCATAGTCCAACAGTCCGGCCAACGTATATAGTCCGGCAGTCCAAGGACCCCCTAATCCAGGACTCCCTCAATAGCCCCTGAACCAGGCTTCGGCATTGCAAGGCGGGTTCTTCCTCCGAATACTCCATAGAAGATTTCGAACACAAGGATCATGTCCGGCTCTGCAAAATAAATTCCACATACCACCATAGAGAGTATAATATTTCCACAAATCTAATCTGCTAACAACTTTTCATAGCGTGACGTCCCGCCGTGGTCCAGTCATTACGAACCGTTTTTCCCAGCCTGCCACTGCACGTGTTGCAAGGCAGTTTTATTGGCACGTCTTGTCGAAGCAGAGATCGTGTTCCCCTTATCACGGGATTCTCATCAATACGGGTTTGGGTAACCCAATCGTGCCTGCTGGTATGACTCCTCGATTTTAAGCAAGTCCCAAACGGCCACGCGGAGGACACTTGATATTCACCCTCTTTATAAAGAGGCCAAGGCCTGTCCTTTTCTTCTCGCGCTCGATCCTCGCCTTCCCTCACCTCGAATTCCAACACCCAAGGCTCGGGCTAAGCGCTTCGGACCTTCAATCATGTCCGGATCCAACCTTCAAGGCCGGTGGATGGCCTCCTCTGTTACAGAGGAGGACATCAAGAAGCTAAGAGAGGCCAGGTATCCGACCGCCGAAATCTCGCACAGGCTGCCTGCTCAAGGGCAGGTCATCCCCACTCCCGAACCCAACGAGAGTGTCGTATTTGTTTCCCACTTCCTCCAAGGGCTAGGCTTCAGTCTTGATCCCTTTGTTAGAGGGCTTATGTTCTATTACGGGCTCGATTTCCATGATCTGGCTCCGGATTCCATCCTTCACATCTCGTCGTTTATCGTCGTTTGTGAGGCCTTCCTCCGCATCACCCCACACTTCGGCTTATGGCTCAAGACCTTCAATGTGAAGCCGAAGATGATCGATGGGCGATACGCAGAATGCGGACTGGCTATAATAAGCAAAGGCGTCGATGCTCCATGGCCAAGGGGATCCTTCCCGAAGATGTCCAACTTATGGCAGCGGGAGTGGTTTTACATCACGGCTCCCCGAAGTACTAAGTGGGTAGCTGCCCCCGCCTTCTGTTCGGGCCCCCCGCCACAACTGGCGTCATGGGTCAATAAGGGGCTGGACTGGGGGCCGGTTAATGACGTGCCGACATTGCAGAGTCGCATCCGAGATCTCCTCAAGAGAGATGTCAGCCTAGTCAAGGTAATGCAAGTCATGCTAGTTCGTCGGGTCCTGCCATGCCAACGTCGACCTCTCCGTATGTGGGAGTTCAACCCGGAAGGACCGTGAACTATTCAGCAATTCTTCGGCGTGACGCTCGAAGAGATGTATAGATTGTTCTTCGGATCACGATACCACCGAGGATGCGGGTCTAAACTGCAATCGTCCAGATACCCAAGTAAGTAATTCTGCGGCCGAACATGTTGTCTATTTATCGCAACATCATTCTGAAAAGTCGCACTTTGACCAGGACTGGATAAAAAAGGCGAAGATGATCAGGTGTTCGGCCCCCCTTCCCGAAGGCTCGACGGATCCAGTACTAGCCAGAATGCTTGAGCTCGCGCCTTATCAAGCGCCATCAGGGGAAGATAAAGGGAGGAATAAAGAAGCCGAAAGCGGGCCTCACGCATTACTCATCCAAACCGGGGGAATTAGTGTCTCCGCGAAGGAGGATAATCGGGGAGAAGAATCTGAAATTCCCTCTCCCCAAGGAAGGAAAAGGACCGCCTCTAAAGAATTGGAAACAAGGGTTTCCAAACGAGGGAAGAAACCTTCGCCGGGGGTCCTGCCCCAGAGGGCATCCTTACCGCACAGTGCCCGCAAGGGGATCAGCCCTCCACCGAGCTGTAAGTAAACAGGAGTACCTTATAGTGAATATATCCTGCTTTATTTCTGAGGACAATAACCGAGACGTATGTCTTGTAGTTCGGATCGTAGCCCTTCTCGACAGAGTTCGTCTTCGGGGGATCTTCTTCCGGAGATGATGGAGAGCGAAACGCCTCCCCGTGCATCCCCGCCTCATGAGGCGGACGATCCCGAGGTGTCGTCACGGAGGATTTCTCCTGATCCACCAAGGCCAGAAGGTAACCCTTTGGCCACCCAAAGTCCGGAGTATTCGGCTCCTAAGGAGAACAACAGAAAGAGTCCGGGACTGCCCGGCACACGACCGGACGCACTGATGAGTCTTTTGGAGCAAGCAGCCATCTCAAAGGCGCATCGTACTTTAATGGGTAAGGTGGTTGAGAAAATTTCATCCGCCGAAAGTGGGTTGCATGAAGCTTTTATGATCCTACTAAGAGGCTTTGAGGTACGCAAATAATATATATTTTTGACGGTACCGCACATGCTAGGTGTGCCCTATGCAGATAGTAGCCCCTGAGACTCTGGTTGCCGTCGAAAGGCGGCAAACATAGGATCATAGTCCCAGGTAATGATCATGCTGCTTTCATGTGCAGGCGGCTGAGGGTCCGGTGGCTAGCCGGACTGGTGAATTTGCTGAACTTAAGCGGCAACTTGATGCGGCAGATGCCGACATCGTGCTTGTAAACAAGCGGCTTGACGAGGCACAGGGTATGTATTCTCCGGTGGTTAACAGGTATTAAGAGGAGCATGATGCTAGTATCTATAATATTCTGTGACTGCAGATGGAGCTGCCGCCGTGGAGACCCTTCGGGCAGAGCTTGCCCGAGCCAAGGAACAAGCAAGGAGAAGTGATGCGGCCGCCCTAAAGGCGGTCGAAGAGTTAAGAGCCGAAAAGGCTGCTCATCGCCAGAGCGAAGATAAAATAGCCCAGATGGCTATTAGCTGAAGGATGCCGCCGACCGGTATGAGCTTCTTGAAAAGGAAAACCAAACGAAGACGGCGGACCT
This sequence comes from Triticum aestivum, assembly GCF_018294505.1. Taxonomy (NCBI): domain Eukaryota; kingdom Viridiplantae; phylum Streptophyta; class Magnoliopsida; order Poales; family Poaceae; genus Triticum; species Triticum aestivum. Next base: position 270,669,862 of record NC_057808.1, on the reverse strand, counting down.
AGAAAAAGCCATGGTAGCAGCCAAGGAAACCCGCTCTAAAATCAGAGCGGCGAAGGAGGAGCTACGTCAAGCCGGAGATATCACAGCTGGGGAACCCTTTTTATTGCGGACGAAGTTCGGAGATCCAAAGTGTAACATCCCAAATTTTCAATTTGGTATGTTATACATAGATCATCATTGCATAGCATGTTTTATTGCATTTTGACAAATCCTCGATAAATCCTAAGCAACTCAAGGACCCTCGGAGAGAGTTGGGGATTTTTCTCGAATTTTCATATTTGATTTTCATCAAATAATAAGACGAGGATTTTGGTTTTAACTATTTTCTCTCCGGAATAATATTTCATTCTAAAAATAAACGAGAGGAGAAAATATGACTTCTCCAAAACAATTGAAATACTGGAGGAAAAATGTTAAAATCATTTATTGGAATTTATTTGGATTTTATTTGCAATTTTTATTGCATTAAAAATATTGCATGTTTTCAAAATATTTATTTTGTGTTAAAACAATGTTCACCCTATTTTAGATTTTCTAACTAGACGGGGAAAATTTATTTTATATTTTTCTGACTTTTATTTTTTTTTCTACGAATTATTTTCCGCGGAATGTTTTAAAAAAAACGCGCGACGCCCGACCGGGCCGCAGCCCAGCCGAGCGCCGGCCCGCCCGCGCCCCTCTCCTTCTCCAGCACGCGCCCGCCACCGCCGGAGTCCGCCATGGCCACGGGAGCCGCCTCCCGCTCGGCTTGCCCCCTCCCCCAAGCCACCGGAGCCCCCCTCCCTCCTATATATACCCCACCTCTCTCTCTCCTCTCATCTCGCCCGCCGCCGCCGCCGCACTTGCCGCCCCGCCGCCGCCGGTGTGAGCTCGGGAGCCGCCGCCGCCGCCGTTTGCCGCCGCCCCTCGCCCTTCCCCGGAGCCCCCCCGACGAGGTATACCCGATGCCTTTCGGTTTGCCGGTTTTTGTTAAAAAAAAACTTTCGTTAAAAAAAACCTAGATCGGTTTTTTTTCGGTTTTATTATTTTGTGATCGTTCACCGAACCGTTCGTTTCAACGAACGCGTTCGTCGGTTTTTCTCTGTTAACGAACGTCCGTTCTTTAACCGTTCGTCCGTTTTTCTTTTTCGTCGGATTTTTCTGCGATTATCTCAGATTCGATTTCTGATCGAATCTTCGATTCTGTTTAACTTCTCGCTCGTTTATCGGAATCAGGCGATTCAAGCGCCTAGAGTTTCGTCTCGAAATTCTATTTCCATTTAACCTACTCAAACAAGTTATTGCTACAGTAAAATTTGACCTAGATCCAGATTAGTAAACGAAGCTATTTTTTTCGCCGTTTGACTTTCGTTGCTTCTTTCGAGTTGATTCTTTTTGCAAACCGGAGTTCTTAAGTTGAACTTTCTGGTTGGATCTTTCATTCGAGTTTTACCTGTGCATTAGATGAGTACTGATTGTATGTTTGTTTGTTTGCGATAGAGTACCCGGAGTGTGCCGCTTGTTACTTCGAATCGCTAGGTTTTGCGGATCATCAGCAAGGCAAGTAACACTTTGATCATACTTTTCATTACCCAGTTTTATTGCATTAGATCAATCCTCAAACATTGCATGATTAGGATCTAATTAAATTGTGGGTATTGGGAAGTAGTTGAGGTAGAACCTATTACCTGTATTTTTATCGAACCCTTGGGAGTTACTTCCACGTTGCTATTATTATTGCCATGCTATGCTCGTAGACGTGGATTGGGTTTGAGTGAAATTCATGACAGATGTGAGATTGTTAATAATGGTTTACTTAAGGTGGCAACTAAAACTCGCATCTGGGTGGATTGAGGTACCTGGGTATTCCAGGATTGCCTGTTTTTCTTTTGGACCGCCACCCAGGTTCAAAGGGATCATAAGATTATTCATGCTAGAAACTTCCGTGTGCAGCCGCAAGCTATTATGGGCTCTAGCATAGTTGATTAAGTTGTGTGAACTCTTACAGTGGTAGACTAGCAGATGTAGGGGAAAGTAGGTGTAACTGTCTACCCATACGTAAGGTGCAAACACTTCTGAAAGACTGTGTCTTGGTCATCCGTTACTCAAACACCATGTAGTGCAAGTAATCCAACGGAGGAGATCAAGTCTTGTGGGGAAAAGTGCACAAACCTCTGCAGAGTGTACAAACTAATCATGGTTAGCCGTGTCCCCGGTTATGGACAACTTGAGTATCTAGTACCTGGATTATCATGTGAATCTCATCACTATGTTACTTCTAATTAATTTTGTTGGGTTATTGATGACATTTAATTGGGATTGAGATGCTGTCAACCATCTCAATGTTTCACAACCACCATGATAGTTAAATAAAACTTATTCCTTTGACGTAGGATAAAATTGGCTTTTCGCAAAAACTGTAACCATAGAGCTTTCCACCAGCCATATATGCATGTAGTATAGCCTTACTATTGTTCATTATTCTCTATGTGTTACATTGCCAGCATATCCTATGTGCTGACCCGTTTCCGGGTTGCAACATTTCGTGTTGCAGACTTTTCAGACGACGAGTAAGGTGCCTTAGGTCGTGGTCTTATACTCAGTGATGCCGCTGGAGTTGATGGACTCACTTATCTTCCAAGTCTTCCGCTGTTATCGTTATTAGATGGCCTTAAGCCATGTTTATCATACTTAATCTCTTCGGAGATATTCGATGTAATAAGTGTGTGATTGCTACTCTGTTATAAATCCTCCATTTGTACTATGCGTGTCAGCATTACTGATCCAGGGATGACACTGGTGCACAGCAGCACAGACCATTTGAGGTCTGGTCGCTACAAAGTTGGTATCAGAGCACACGCTGACTGTAGGACACGACCACTAAGCTTAAGCCCTAGAAAGCTTCTCTCTTCTCATTTCTGACCCCTCTCCACTTTCTACTCTTTTAGGAATGGCGGATGCAATGAGCAAGTTCATGCAACCAGATGAAGGCACGCCGTTTGGTCGACACTTGAAGGAAGTCACCAAGTACTTGAACATAGGAATACCAAGCATCACCGGAACCTACAACGCCACATTACCTAAAGAGGAGAGCTGGAAGATTCAAGTTATCATTCCAGGAAGGACGTTTATGCCAGTTACTGAACCCATAAGATTGGTTTTCAAAGCACCAACCTGGAGTTTAGGGAAGAGCATGGCCGCACACATCGCCATGGGACGCATTGGAGAAGTCTACCACCAGGAGCTTAAGGATACAATTTACCAAATTTGTGGACGCCGAGACGCGCAATGGGAGATGATCAGAACCAAGAAGGATGGATCAATTGCAGCTTTCATCCAGGAGCAGAACCAACATATTCGTCGCCAGGAGAACCAGATGTGCACGGACAAGGAAGAACTGAAGAAGGCATTAACGAAGATCAAAGAGCTCCAAGAAGAACTCAAGGCTACACGCGAAGATTAATTGGAGGAAATCAACGCACTAGTAGGGAAGAATGACGACCTGGAGAAGAAGATTGGAGTATTCATGGGAAATCCAGTGCCAAAAGCAGAAGTCGACGAATGCACTTGTCCGGATAACTACATCATCATCGACGACACCGACTCGGAACCAAGTGAAGACGACTGGGTTGATGAAGCTGGAGCAGACATCATGGAGTCTTCAACGGATCAGAATTTCTAGTAGACCACCATATCAGTAGTAGTTTTCCCCCATTTAATAGTATAGTTCAAGCACTTTGTAATGCTAGTTAGATCGATTGTTTGCCTTGTTTGAATTGATTGAGTGATATTGATTGATTTGTCTCATGAGCATATGGGTAGTGTTTTCCCTCTAGACCTCATTCTATTCTTAACTCTCATCTTTTCTAAACCTATCAGATGCCTCCGAGACGCGACACCGGAATTGTTTTCCCGCCAGAGATCACCCAGTTGATTCAGCAACAGAATGCCCTGATGCAAGTGTTAGTGCAGAACCAAGGCAACAACAACAACAACAACAACAACAACAACAACAACCCACCGCCACCACCACCTGTTGATCACTTAGCCCGTTTCTTAAGGCTAAACCCGCCGGTGTTTTCCAGTAGCACCGAGCCGATTGTAGCAGATGATTGGCTCCGCAAAGTTGGAAGGGAGTTGACCACTGCAGGATGCACAGATGCGGAAAGAGTGCATTTTGCCGCACATCAGCTTGATGGACCCGCAGCATCATGGTGGGAGAATTATACAGCCACGCACCCTATTGACACTGTCACATGGGACCAGTTTCAGCAAGCTTTCCATACAGCTCATGTTTCAGCAGGAGCTATGGCTATGAAGAAGCGTGAGTTTCGCAACCTACGCCAAGGAGGACGCACCGTAGGCCAGTATGTGGAGGATTTCAGTAAGTTAGCATGTTATGCACCAGATGACGTTGCTACGGATGCTGCCAAGCAGGAGAAGTTTTTGGAAGGACTGAATGATGAACTGAGTATGCAGTTGATGGTAGCAACCTTCAACAACTACCAGGAGCTGGTAGATAGAGCTCTCATGATTGAAGGGAAGCAACAGCAGATTGAAAACCGTAAGAGGAAGTATGGACAAGGGAAGTATAACTCAGGAGCTCAGCAAAAGCCTCGATTTACCCCGAAGCCGGGAGGACGGTTTCAGCATACCCATGGAGGAGGTAGTTCGCACAACCATAATGGCACCAAAAATGGTAATGGGAATGGAGGAGGCAACGGACAGAACCGCACCAACCCATCTACCCCAGCCAAGAGGGCCTGAGCCAAGTCACTTGTTTCAGGTGCCAGAAGAATGGACATTATGCCAATGAATGTCCTGAAGCCCAAAATGGAAATGGCAATGGAAGCTCTGGGAAGAAGCCGAACCTGTTCAACAAAGGACACGTGAACCACGTGAGCGTGGAGGAGGTTGAAGCTCAGCCTGATGCAGTAATAGGTAAGTTCTTGGTTAAGTCATTTACTGCAACCGTTCTTTTCGATACTGGTGCATCGCATTCATACATATCAAGGGAATTTGTGAATAAGTTTAAGATGTCCACCAAAGTTCTCAGAAACCCTATGTTAGTAACCTCGCCAGGAGCAGAGTATATGGCCACCCAAGGATGTTTTCAAATACCATTGGCCATTGGTAGGCATGTTTTCCCCTCAGACCTCATAGTTTTGGAGTCGCAAGGTTTGGATGTGATTTTGGGAATGGATTGGCTATCGTTGTATGGAGGAAACATCGACTGTGCCAGCAAGACGATTTTGCTTACCACCCCGGAAGGGAAAAGGATTAAGTATGTATCCCGGCATATGCCGAAGAGGACTCAAGTAAATTCCTTATCAGGAGTTGTACAGGAGGAAGTACCAGTGGTGAAGGATTATCCGGATGTATTTCCAGAAGAGTTGCCAGGCATGCCACCAGATAGAGACATTGAGTTCTTGATTGAACTTTTGCCAGGCACAGGGCCAATATCTAAGAGACCGTACAGGATGCCCGCAAAGGATTTGGAGGAAATTAAGAAGCAGATCAAGGAGTTACTGGATAAAGGCTATATTCGCCCAAGTTCGTCACCTTGGGGATCACCAGTACTTCTAGTGGAGAAGAAAGATGGATCGCTGAGGATGGTTGTTGATTACCGTGGATTGAATGAAGTAACCATCAAAAACAAGTACCCACTGCCGATGATCAATGATCTGTTTGACCGCCTACAAGGAGCTAAAGTATTTTCCAACATCGATCTGCGATCAGGATACCATCAGTTAAAGATTCGAGAGCAGGATATACCCAAGACGACATTTACCACCAGATATGGATTGTATGAGTATACCGTTGTGTCATTTGGTCTGACTAACGCACCTACCTATTTCATGAACCTGATGAACAAAGTGTTTATGGAGTTTTTGGATAAGTTCGTCGTGGTGTTCATTGATGATATTGTAATCTTTTCCAAGGATGAGGAAGAGCATGAGGAGCATTTACGATTGGTACTTGAGAAGCTCAGAGAACATCAGTTATATGCCAAGTTCAGCAAGTGTGAATTTTGGCTGAAGGAAGTTTGATTCCTTGGACATGTTATTTCTGGAGAAGGAATAGCAGTAGACCCTGCCAAGGTTGACACAGTGACAAGTTGGGAATCACCCACGACAGTTGGAGAAATCCGGAGTTTTCTTGGACTTGCAGGATACTACCAGAGATTCATCGAGAATTTCTCAAGGATTGCTAAGCCCATGACTGAGTTATTGAAGAAGGACACCAAATTCAATTGGACTGAGGAATGTGAAGCTAGTTTCCAGGAGTTGAAGAAACGATTGGTTACCTCACCAGTGTTGATTCTGCCAGATCAACGCAAGGATTATGAAGTTTATTGCGACGCTTCTCGTCGAGGACTTGGAGTAGTGCTTATGCAGGAAGGAAGAGTTCTGTCATATGCTTCACGACAACTTAAACCTCATGAAAAGAATTATGCTACACATGATTTGGAATTAGCAGCCATGGTGCATGCATTGAAGACATGGAGACATTTTCTCATCGGAAACCATTGTGAGGTGTATACGGATCACAAGAGTTTGAAGTATATTTTCACGCAGAAGGAGTTAAATCTCAGACAGAGGAGATGGTTGGAGCTTATTAAAGATTATGATATGAGATTGCATTATCACCCAGGAAAGGCTAACGTAGTAGCAGACGCGTTAAGCCGCAAGAGTCATGTCAACACTCTCATCACAGGAGAGTTACCTCAGGAGTTAGCCGAGGACCTTCGCGAGCTATGTTTGGAGATAGTCCCAAGAGGCTATTTAGCGACATTGGAGATTCAGTCTACCTTGATGGAAAGGATCAGAGAAGCACAGAGGACAGACAAGGAGATTGAAGAGATAAAGGAGAAGATGAGCAAAGGAAAAGCCAAGGGATTTCGTGAGGATGAGCACGATACCTTGTGGTTTGAGGACCGCGTATATGTACCAAATGATCCGGAGATCAGGAAGTTGATTTTGCAAGAAGCCCATGATTCACCGTACTCGATTCACCCAGGAAATACGAAGATGTATTTGGATTTGAAGAATATTTTCTGGTGGACCGGAATGAAGAAGGATATTGCGGAATACGTAGAAGTTTGTGATGTATGTCAGAGAGTGAAGGCGGAGCATCAGAAGCCAGCAGGATTGCTACAACCATTGCCGATACCCGAATGGAAGTGGGATAAAATAGGCATGGATTTTATCACCGGATTACCCAGGACTCGTTCAGGCTATGACTCAATACGGGTTGTAGTCGACCGTTTGACGAAAGTGGCTCATTTCATTCCAGTGAAGACCACTAACACCAGTGCTAAGTTGGCAAAGATATATATGACCAGGATCGTAAGTTTGCATGGAGTTCCGAGGACCATTGTATCAGACAGAGGAACCCAATTTACCTCGAAGTTTTGGAAGCAGTTACATGAAACACTGGGAACCAGGCTGGAATTTAGTACAGCTTTCCACCCACAGACAGATGGGCAGACCGAGAGAGTCAACCAGATTTTGGAGGACATGTTGAGAGCATGTGCACTAGATTATGGATCCAGTTGGGACGACAACTTGCCATATGCGGAGTTTTCTTATAACAACAGTTATCAGACCAGTTTGAAGATGGCCCCTTTCGAAGCATTGTACGGAAGGAGGTGTAGAACACCGTTGTTATGGGACGAAGTTGGAGACCGTCAGTTGTTTGGACCAGATTTGATTAAGGAGTCTGAACAGAAAGTAAGGTTGATTCGCGATAGGCTCAAGGTAGCCCAATCCAGGCAGAAGAGTTATGCTGATTCTAAACGAAAGGAGACCGTTCACGAAGTCGGAGATAGAGTGTATCTTCGAGTATCACCACTTCGAGGAGTGAAGCGCTTTGGAGTTAAGGGAAAGTTAGCGCCCCGTTTTATCGGACCATACAGAGTTGTGGAACGTATGGGAGAAGTTGCTTACAAGCTGGAATTGCCCGAAGGATTGTCTGGAGTACATGATGTATTTCATGTTTCTCGGTTGAAGAAGTGCCACGCAGAGATGGCTGAGATACCACTGAGAGATACTGTGCCACTGGAAGCGATTCAGTTGGAAAGTGATTTGACCTATGAGGAGAAACCAGTTAAGATTCTTGAGTATGCCAGCCGAGTTACCCGCAGCAAGGTTATCAAGTTTTGCAAAGTTCAGTGGAGTCACCACACGGAGGATGAAGCCACCTGGGAGCGAGAGGAAGATCTACGGAAGGACCACTCCCACCTGTTTTCTAGCCAACCCGAATCTCGAGGGCGAGATTCATCTTAAGGGGGGTAGGTTTGTAACATCCCAAATTTTCAATTTGGTATGTTATACATAGATCATCATTGCATAGCATGTTTTATTGCATTTTGACAAATCCTCGATAAATCCTAAGCAACTCAAGGACCCTCGGAGAGAGTTGGGGATTTTTCTCGAATTTTTGTATTTGATTTTCATCAAATAATAAGACGAGGATTTTGGTTTTAACTATTTTCTCTCCGGAATAATATTTCATTCTAAAAATAAACGAGAGGAGAAAATATGACTTCTCCAAAACAATTGAAATACTGGAGGAAAAATGTTAAAATCATTTATTGGAATTTATTTGGATTTTATTTGCAATTTTTATTGCATTAAAAATATTGCATGTTTTCAAAATATTTATTTTGTGTTAAAAAATGTTCACCTTATTCTAGATTTTCTAACTAGACGGGAAAAATTTATTTTATATTTTTCAGACTTTTATTTGTTTTTCTATGAATTATTTTCCGCGGAATGTTTTAAAAAAACGCGCGACGCCCGACCGGGCCGCAGCCCAGCCGAGCGCCGGCCCGCCCGCGCCCCTCTCCTTCTCCAGCACGCGCCCGCCGCCGCCGGAGTCCGCCATGGCCACGGGAGCCGCCTCCCGCTCGGCTTGCCCCCTCCCCCAAGCCACCGGGCCCCCCCTCCC